>NC_061861.1:18822592-18827592 GCF_019202785.1 Penaeus chinensis | reverse complement strand
CACACATCTTTTACTTCACATCCGCCCTTACTATCATCTCAAAAAGAATAACTTAATCATTACTAAAAAAAGACACTAACCTATCACTACAACTGAACGAAAAATGATTTCAGAGGACATGCATGCAATGCCCAAGACTAAAACCAACTGCAAGCATATAATCATGAGCCAGTGCACAAGATATTTAATGCTGCCATAACTGTTGCACAAACCTCCACAAACATGTCAAAGCACAACCCACAAAACAACAAACAGGGTGGATAATTTGATACCTAAACCTCCAGCTTTACGTTAATGCACCTCATGTCAATACAATTACAAATTTACAGTCAACACCTAGAACATATTTGGTCATTTACCTCTGGCCTCTCCCGCAAAGGCCAACAAACCTCTAATGTACATATTCATACAAAATACAACTTTATGAGCCTCCATCCCTGTCTTCCCAGAATAGAGACTTGTTGCCCTTTGCTTGAAATAAATACCATGGGCCTTCCTATACACCCCACAGTAAGCCTCAAGTGGACACAAACAGAAAGCAACCAGAAAAATTATGAGCAAAGAGTCCCATTTTCAAAACCACTGTCCGATAACATATGAATAAAAAAAGAGAGCTTACATACTCAAATAGAAAATAGCTACAGCCTGAACCATGTCCTGAGATTTTAAGAATGTTGTCACCAAAGAGCTATAACACTGCCTTGTCATTTAAGAATAAGAACACTGATGTATGTACTGACCTCTGAGTTCTCCATGTTTACTGAAGGCTTGGCAGTATGTCATGAAGATCATCCACTTCAGGACTCGACACTTCCCTGAAACAAAACAGACACATGTTATTGCCGTCACTAATGTACGCATAAGTTATCACTGTCCTAATCTCAATAATAGGTTTAATGAAGAAAGAGGGGTAAATCATGTAGGCCCTAACAAGAATAAAGATTCACAGATCGATGATCTAAGGACATGAAGATAACCCTACAAGTGTCTATAAAATTCTAAGGATATATCACTCATGTGATGGTGTTGCAGGCTAAGTGCTTTATATTGCAACAATGAAAAAAAGGGAATAAAAAATAAAATAAATACTACTAATAATAATAAATAAATAAGTAAATAAATACTGAATAAATGAATAAATAATAATACATACATATTTAATAAAATAACAATAAAAATTACAATAATTAAACAACAATAATAATAATAATAATAATAATAATGACAATCACACCAAAAAAATAAATATGAAAAACAAATTACCATACAGCCTATCTCATGATACAATAGTACTTGCAAATCTCTATGTCAATTTATCACCAAAATAGAAACTAATCTAAAACATCATCCTCTAATATATGTGGTAGAAGTTTGCTAATCTATCCTGGGCAATACTATCAATGGTCATCACTACCTCATCTTTATCACGGTTGCAAAGAGCGACTAATCATTACTATGGTTACAAGCACTAACTTTATACTAATGGAATATGATGTTTGTCTAAATACTCATAATATTCAAACCACCTAAACTGAATGCATAATACATGACAGTTATTTATTTCACAACTCCAAGAGCCATCAAACACAATCAGTATAAGCGCAAAATTCTCTCCATCTGAACCCCATCCAGGGTGAGCGATAGGTATCCACTAGGGCCTGGGAACATGAGGATAAATACTTGTCTCACACCAAAAATAGTCTGGGGGAGTTTGTTCATATTCAACACAGTCTTTCGCTAATCTCTTTGGAATGGAGACATTAAGGTAGGGAAATTGAATATGATATTCATACAGAGGACAAAAAGTTACAGCTGTCAGTACAAGAAATAATTTGCAGACATGAGTGATGACACCACAAATAAAGAAAAAATATGGCAGAAAGCACCACTCATAACCTGAGTCAACTTTGTGTTCCTGTTTTTCAGTTCAATTTTGCTGTACATACTGAGGTGAAGACAATGTTCCCCAGAGGGTGTTGGGGACAGTTCCCCCTATCAACCCTCCCTTGGGCAGTCGGGCACACCCAGTCAAGGCAACTTAGATAGTCAAATCAATTTTGTGACATGGCATAAAGAATACCTCATTACTATCTCCTAATGAACTGAATTTACTATCCATGCCTATTAACCATCTCCCTATTTTAACTCTTTTGTATGCTGGTACATGTACTGCCAACTGTAGTTTATGTTAAGTGTGTTGGACACATATGGCTTCCCAAGTGCTCGGCCACCAAGGAGTCAATTCGTAGGCCTGACAAGACCTCATCTGATTTCCTCATTCCTTGAATTTTTGCAAAAATGTTTTTCCCTAATACTATTAAAATTAATAATATCATGATTATTATTATAAATATTATGATAACTATAAAGGCATCAATATATAAATAGTAATAAAAAATAGAAAAGTAATCTTACCAAAAATCTAGACAGAAGGTATGTAGGTGAGATAATTAGTTTTAGTAGGAATCTATTAATAAACTAAAATCACCGTGGACAAGGCATACACCTCATGCCATCCCCACACAAAAGGGGTTAACATACATATCTGAATAACACGTTTCTTTACGTTTCCTACCCACTCACTGCAGCCGGTCATAGGATGTGGTTAGACACAGTTATCAGATGCAAATTGGCCTCTTTTGCATTGCTTTGCTTTGTAAACACTTCTAGGAAGCCTTCCCTATTATGAACAATTTCTGGTGCTTTTTAATGTTCAAATCACATATCCCCATCTTATTTATCATCTATATGTGACAATCATACACTAACAGGATTATGCAGAGCACAATAATCACCTTTAATCTATTTTACTATTCCACTGTCCATTAAATGAAATGTCAATTGCTTGTAAATGTATTAAGACCGTGTCTAAATAAGGGCATCTTTCCATCAGAGAGTAATTCCAGGAAAAGTAGGTTTAAGCTCCATATTTTATAATTCAAAACCTTCACAAATCGTCAACCAATACATACTTCCCAACAATCATACTGTTGTGAATTTATCAATATGATTAATTATACAGAATCTTTTTTCTTTTCTCTTTCTTTTCTAAATCCTTTCACTTCCAAGTTTTAAGAGATCACTCCTGTGTCAACCAATAGGCTTCGTTTCACATCCAACAGAAGATTCACTACGTACATTTTAGGAGGCTAGAACTCATCAACCTCGCTCGCAACTTTTCATTGATTTGGGAAGCAGTCTATGCCCCCTCTTGCCAGAATATACATGGCAGAGGTTTGTTGGCCTATACTGGAGCAAGAAACGCACAATGATCACTTAACAATATACCCCAACCATATTCAACATCACAAATTAAAGCAAGTTTCAAGCGAGTTCAATAAAACAAAAACAAATATAACACGAAGAATTTTCATTCAAGTGCCAAAACAAGCACCACTTAAGCATCTACCATCTCGCTCTTTGACACGGACAACTCCACGGCCAATATATCTATTCAAAATGTTGCAAATCGGTATTGATATCTCTTATGTTATATCTTCCTTTTACCATACTGGTTCCTTAAACCATATTCTTTCTATCTTTATATTACATTTACTTAAAACTAACTTATTCCACTCAATAGGCTTATATTAGCATATATTTTCCACTCCAATATCAACTTCTCGTTCACAAAGTTACACAACATCTCATAACTCTTCATTCTTACATAAGGTAGAGAGAAAAATCACTTTCTTTTCCCTGCTCTCTCTCTGCTCTCTCTAAAACTTAAGAATATACTTCAATGTTCTATTTCCAGTGATTCTTTTTTGAGTTTTTATTAATCTACATTTTTTAATATAACTTACATAAATGTTAATGAAAATAGTAGAACTTCTTATGCAACCTTATCAGAAATACATTTCAAAAATGGAAATACAAACTTAATTCTGTCTTTTCTTTCTAAAATATTATTTCTTAAGGTAAGTAAATGATAATTAAATGTTAATAAAAAGAAATGCAGCAAAAAATACACAAAATGAATGAAAACATGAAGAAAAAATACCTAGAAATTGAAAAAGTAAACAAATTGCAAACAATGAAAAAATTTGAATAAAGTAGATTGAAATAAGGAAACAAAAATAAACAAGCTGTGAAACAAAAAGGCAAATAAACAAGAAAACCAAAATAATACCAAAATAACAACAATCAAAACAAAAAAACAAAAAAAAAATACCACAAAATATTCTAACAAAATTTTAAAAATCTGAACAACAATTTCAAAACACAAACAAGGGCAAAAAACTGACAAACAAGGAAAATACAAACCAAAACAAAACAAAACAAAAAAAAGAATAACCCCGTAACCCTCCGTCACAGTTGCCAATTCTCGCCACGTGAAAGAAATAAAAAAAATAATAAACAAACATCTTATTTTTATCGAATTTCTCCCAATTCCGGAAATAAATCTCCCTCTTCCTCCACACTCAGGGCCCAACACACCCACCTAGACCCTAAAACGGCCCGAAAAACAGCCCGGAAACCCCAAAATAACGGCGAAAAGCCCGAAAAATACGAAGCCACGCCGTCTCCCCCAAACACACCGCCATACAAAGCCGATATTTTCCCTCCTCTATTTCCTATCTTTATCCCCCTTATCTCCCAACCCCCTCCTTCCTTACCTATCTGACGCTCTCCCGATCCATCTCCGGCATCTCTCGGCGTCCAAATCCAGCGTCCAGGGGGCAGGAGGGCCTCGGAAGGAAGCCCGGAGAGCGAGAAATAAGGGACCCCGGGAACACCTCTCGCTCTCTCTCTCTCTGTCTCTCTCTCTCTCTCTTCCCCCTTCGAAGGCTTTCTGTTCGGCCGCGTGTTTTCCCCGGATCTCAAGCCCCGCGAACCTCCTCCAGCCTCGGTAGCCGCGTCGGGGCCTCACTCACGCATCCCTCCGAGCGCCGGGAGCCTTGGCCGAGGGCGGAAATAAGTCAAAAAAGGAGAAAATCGTCACTGAAGAGAGGGAGACGATCTGCGTCTCGAGCGGCGTCAAGGCCATCGATCCACAG
>NC_061861.1:18810092-18812592 GCF_019202785.1 Penaeus chinensis | reverse complement strand
ATATATATACACACAAACAAACTCAAACACACACACACACACATTTGTATATATATATATATATACACACACACACACACACACACACACATTTGTGTGTGTATATATATATATACATATACATATACATACATACTTATCTGTGTATGTATTTGTGTATCTGTCTATCTGCTTATCAGTCAATCTCTCTATCTATCTATCTGCCCATTTATCTATCTATCTATTAACTTGAAATACCTCATCACAGAACATTGATGGACAGTGTGCAGCGTATACTATGTACACCATGATACATAGCAAGTAATATCTTCAGAATACAGTTGATAAAAAAAGTTAGAAGAGTAAGGAATGGCGTTTTATATTTATCAATTTATTTATTTATTTATTTATTTATTTATTTATTTATTAAGAACTGTTAGGGATATTTGAAGGGGGAGGAAATAAAATTTAGCCCAAGGTTCTCTGGGCCATTTTGAGTTCTCTTCGCTTTTTTTTTTTTTCATACTAAATGTAACTCAAGATTAAAACAGAAAAATAGAGGAACGAAATAAAGAATGAATGAAGGGCAGAACGGATGGACAAATTGATAAATGTGAGAAAGGAAGAACAAAAGGAAGACTAGAATTATGAATATAATACGAAAGTGAAAACGAAATAATAAGTAAATAAAAGAAAATAATACCACGAGGACAAAATAAAGAGTGACAAAAAACAACAACAAAATCATTAGCAACAGACCGCAAGACCAAAATAAATAACATAATATAAAAAAAGAAAGAAAGAAAGAAGAAAACGAAAGAAAGAAAAACAACAACAACAACAACAACAGCGAAAACGAAACGGGAAAACGAAAGAAATAAAGAAAAACAAATAACAACAACAACAGCGAGACAAACATTTTTATCCCTCGGCAAATTTATTCAGAAAAGCAGAGACCATTGAGTAAAGTGTTTATGCTCCATGGGTCTCTTCCACACCCCAAGATGAATGCGTTTATGCGACCTCGTTTCTTGAATACAAATGCAGGCTTTAAACGGTACACGGGAGAGAAGTTTAAAAAGCGTTGGGAAAACTACTTGAGAAAAAAAGAAGGTTATTTTTGCTATCACAGTGGGCTGGGAGGGAAAGAGGAAGCGAAATACAATATAGGGTAATAAATAATATGAATGGCTTTTATCATATATCGATATATATATTATTTTTATTTTACTGTCTGTATCTTTTTCTATTTTTCTTTTTTTTCAATCACAGAGATCGGGAGGAGGATGAGGAGAAGGAGAGAGAGAGAGAGAGAGAGAGAGAGAGAGAGAGAGAGAGAGAGAGAGAGAGAGAGAGAGAGAGAGAGAGAGAGAGAGAGAGAGAGAGAGAGTGAGAGAGAGAGAGAATGTAAAATAGAAAGGAAAAAAACATAAATATCTTGTATTGATCAATATTATTTTGCAACACAGAGGGCTCGAAAAAAAGACACAAGAAATGAAAATAGAATGTCTTATCATGCATCAGTTTTTTTTTTCCGGTGACAGCTTTGGAGGAAAAAATAGAGTCAAAAAAAAAAAAAAAAAAAAAAAAAAACGTAGAAACATTATGAATGCGTTGTATTATATATCACGTGAATTATTTGAGAAAATGTTGCAAATCAACAACGACAATAACATGAATGTTTTTCTTTTCTTTTTTTTGTATTGTGAATGAATTATTACGTTATCAAAGAGAGCTGGAGAAAAAAAGAAAAAATGATGGAAAAAACTATTAATATTGTATTATTTAACAGTTATTTTATTCCACAGAAGACTAAAGGAATTGAAGATAATCGCTTATATTTTTATTTCTACGGAAGGCTTGGGGAAAAGTAACAAAAAAGGCAAAGAAAAGAACTACAAAAAAAAAAAAAGAATAGAAACGAATAAAAAAGAAAAAAAATGAATAAAAAAGAAAAGAAAAACAAGAAACGGTAACATAAACTTTAAAATTGGAGAACAAAAAGAGATGAAAAAAATATAACGAACATAGAAAAGGAATTAAAAAGAAACACAAAATATATACATCTCGAATTATGTATTAATTGTACATTTACATTATATTACATACAGTGAAGAGGAAGAATAAAATAATTGCTGAGAGTCTACGCAAAACTCACGTCTCTCTCGTATAATTATAATCAATGCTCAATTTATGTTGTACCTTCCATAGTCTATCACTTGGCCTGAAATCCAAGAGGAAAAAAAAAAAAAGTATATTGTACTGTTCGGGCTCCTTACATACTGTATACGTCGTTGAAACACACGCGAATATAATACACAGATTCACGCGCTGATGTATATTTTTTGGTGTGTGTCTGTGGGAAGTGTCAGAACTTCGTAAATGTGAAGAAAAAGGTGTTTTATGAGTATTGCTAAAATTTCATTCTCTCTCTCTCTCTCTCTCTCTCTCTCTCTCTCTCTCTCTCTCTCTCTCTCTCTCTCTCTCTCTCTCTCTCTCTTTCTCTCTCTGCATACAGGTA
>NC_061861.1:18785092-18790092 GCF_019202785.1 Penaeus chinensis | reverse complement strand
TAATTCCTTGTAAACTTTTCTTCCTCTTCTTACTTTCTTCCTTCCCTTAACAACAGTCCTTAAAGTCACGAAGAGATAACCGTGATAACTAAAATAAATGAAAAAGAAAACGAAAAAAATAAGGACTAATTCTGACGTCACCAAATCAATTAAATCCGTGTCAGGTTGGAGAGACGTTTAATAAATTCCTTAGAGTATTAATATTTCGTCTAACTATCTATCCTCATCTTATAAACAGATTAAGAAATATATCCAGATATTAAATAATACCGCACCTTTATTAAAAAATATAAATTAAAATTAATTAAAAAAAAAAAAAAAGAAAAACACACACACACACGCAAACAATCCCCACTTTGCCTCCATTAATTCCAGGTCGCGTACTCGTGAGGCCGAAGGAAATGGGATCAGCTGATTTACCTGACGCGGAAGTCGTGTCGGAATAAAGGTGCGAAGGATCGAGGAGGGTTTTAGCGAGAGTATAGAGGATTAAATCCAACATGTGCTCTCGTAAAGGAGGATTTTGGTTTGTTTAGACTTGGGTTCGGGAAAACTTTTGATGGTTTCGATGTTAACAGGTGTTATGTGGGTGGGATGAAAGTGTGGCGGATTTGTCACTTTTGGGAAATGAGAGTAAGTTGTGTGTGTGTGTGTGTGTGTGTGTGTGTGTGTGTGTGTGTGTGTGTGTGTGTGTGTGTGTGTGTGTGTGTGTGTGTGTGTGTGTGTGTGTGTGTGTGTGTGTGTGTGTTTGTTTTTCGATTCTGTGATCAATTGAAATATGTGTAAGATTGTCATGTAGAAAAGATATAGAAAGTATGACAGTATAAGAAAAAAAATATATATACACACACAAAATATTTACATATTTACACACACAAAAATATATCCATATATCTGTATAACTTAAAACTATTTCATATGTACAGAAGCAAAAAACAAACCATATATACATATGTATATATATATATATATTATACACACGGAAACATAAAACTACAATATATTTACAAAAGCAAAATATATACAGAATTTTTTTTACAAAACGAACAAGAACATAGTAACTAATTCTAAAAACAATACCAGAAAACCTCTCTGTTCTAACCCAAAATTACGATGAAGATCCAGATTAAATGCAAAACCAAAACCAAAAAAAAAAAAAGATAAATTAACAATCACGAAAAAAAAAAAAAAAAAAAATCCTGGAACAACATCGTAACCGGCAGAGAGGCATTTAAATCTACTATTACTCGTGCAAGTGTTACGAATTAGTGTTATATATGTTTATATATATTTATAAATGAATAAATTTCTACAAAGGTAACAAATACTACTTTAAGGACGAATTAGTAAGGAGGAAAACAACTAAGTTACGAAAAAAAAAAAAAAAAACGAAACAAAAACGAACAAAGGATTGATTTTAATATTGACAATAATATTGATCTGCCTTTGTCCGAATGAGTCAAAAAAATAACTAATTCAACAACAGCAAAAATTACTACATAAAAACTAATTAAACAACAAAAAAACTAACACAACAAATTCTACACAAACAAATGATAATCAACAACAATACAAAAACAATCTGATTTTAATATCTCCTTTCTTTTATCATTACTTATCTAATAATCAACAACAAAACAAAACCAATCTGATTTTAATATCTCCTTTTATTATCATTACTTATCATCCTTTCTTTCATATGTACGTTCGAACTACGGAACACCTTGCACGATTAATATTGGTATCACCTCATCACCCACTTCGCTATCTCCGACTCGTCCTCGGGCTGACGGTAAGCTTCCCACGTCATGTTGTGGTACTCGACATCCGGGTACTTCTGGGGCGTGGCTAGGTGGTCCATCCTGAGGGGGAGAGAGAAAGAAAACGGGGGTTTGAGATGGGATTCGAGTGAAGAAAATGGGGTACGTGGGGGGAAATTTTGTACTAGAGGAAATGGGGTAGGTGGGGGAAATTTTGTACTAGAGGAAATGGGTAGGTGGGGAAATTTTTGTTTTAGAGAAAAAGGGCATGTAGGGAAAGTTTGTTTTAGAGGAAATGGGCTTCGGGGAAATTCTCTTTAGAGAAAATGAGGGTTTGAGATGGGATTCGAGTGAAGAAAATGGGGTACTTGGGGGGAAATTTTGTACTAGAAGAAATGGGTAGGTGGGGGAAATTTTGTACTAGAGGAAATGGGGTCTGTGGGGAAAATGTTGTTTAAAGAAAATGGGGCTTGTGGGGAAATTTTGTTTAGAGAAAATGGGCATCGGGGAAATTTTCTTTAGAGAAAATGGGGGTATGAGATGGGATTTGAGTAAAGAAAACGGGCGTGTTGGGAAATTTTCTTCATTAAAGAAAATGGGCATGTGGGGAAAATTTATTTGCTTAAAATGAGTTTTGGAAAAAAAAAATAGAGAAAATGGGATTTAAGGAAAGAAAATGGGGAAGTGGGAATTTTTTTTTTTTTTTTTTTTTAGAGAAAAGGGGTTATCAGATGAGATTTGAGTAAAGAAAACGGTTATGGGAATATTTGTTTAGAAAAAAGAAAACTGTGAGATGGGGTTGAGTAAAGAAAATGTTGGAAAAATGTATATAGAGAAAATGGAAAATGAATTTAAAACAGTGAATGGGATTATACAAGTATAAAAAATAAAGAAAATAAGGTATGAAATAAGAATGGCATAGAAAAAAAGAGAGAAAATAGGATATGATGATATTTGAATAAAAAAGGGTTATGTCAGGCAAAGGAATAGATCAAACATGAACATAGCATGCTATGAAAATAGAAAGAAAAAAAAAACATGTTTATAAAATACAAAAACAAGAAATTGTCTGTCTGTCTGTCCCTCCACATTCTCTCTCTCTCTCTCTCCCTTTTTGAGAATAACACACTCAACAAATCCATAACTCAAAAACCCAGCGGCTGTCCGAACAACCTCACAACCCTTGCCCATTCAGCGCCTCATCAAACCTTTGGACCTTCTCCCCAGCCCCCGCCTCCCCCCCCCCCCCCCCACAGGTATCAGGGTGCCATAAGAGTGTCATTGAGACGCCTCAACCTTAACCCTGAATGGGGGGAAAATTTTTTTAAAAAAAAAGGGGAAAAAGGGGGAGGTGGAAAAAAAAAAGTAGGGGGAAAAGGGGAAAGAGAGAGGAGAGGAAGGAGGAGAGGAGGGGAGGGGGGGAAAGAGAAGGAAAAAAGGGAGAAGGGAAAAAAAAGAGAGGGGGGGGAGGAGAGAGAGGGGGAGAGAGAGAGAGAGAGAGAGAGGGGAGAGAGAGAGAGAGAAGAGAGGGGGGAGAGAGAGAAAAAGAGAGAGAGAGAAGAGAGAGAGAGAGAGAGAGAGAAGAGTAACAGTGAAAAGTGGAAGAGACGGGAGACAGAGGGACACAGAAATAAGAAAAAGTAAAATCGAGTAATATAATGATCGAGATTACTTTAACTTTCCCCCCCCCCCTCCTCTTCTTCTCTCTCTCTCTCTCTCTTTTCTCTCTCTTTCTCTCTCTCTCTCTCTTTTCCTCTCTCTCTCTTTCTCCTCTCTCTCTCCATCTTTTCTCTCTCTCTCTCTTTCTCTCTCTCTCTCTCTCTCTTTCTCTCTCTCTCTCTCTCTCTCTCTCTCTCTCTCTCTCTCTCTCTCTCTCTCTCTCTCTCTCTCTCTCTCTCTCTCTATATATATATATATATATATATATATCTTTCTCTCTCTCTCTCTCTCTCTCTCTCTCTCTCTCTCTCTCTCTCTCTCTCTCTCTCTCTCTCTCTCTCTCTCTCTCTCTCTCTCTCTCTCTCTCTCTCTCTCTCTCTCTCTCTCTCTCTCTCTCTCTCTCTGTCCCTTTCTCTTTCTCTCTCTCTGTTTATCGTCCACTGGACGTAATAAATCTATCGGATCAAAATCTCTCCCTCTCTTTTCTTTCTTTTTATCACTTCCCCCACCTCCCTTTTCATTTTTTTTCTCTCTCTCTCTTCTTACTATCTTTTCTTTCTTTTAAATCCTGCGGATGTTTAGCCTCAAAGATCCGAGAAATCCCAGGGAACATCAACAGCACAGCATCTCATCTCCGCGAGAGCGAGGTGACGGGACGCAGTAACAGAAGCCATTTGGGAATTAAGCTTTTTCTTGTTTTTTTCTTTGTTTTTGTTCTTGTTTTTGTTTGTTTTGTTGTTGTGTTTTGTTCCTGTTTTTTTGTTGTTGTTATTCCATGTCTTTAATTTTGTTTTGTTTTTTGTTCTTGTTTTGTTTAATACTTTTTTACTGTGCTTTTTTTGTGTTATTTTGTTCCTGTTTTATTTGTTTTTGTTTTTTGGTCTTGTCTATTGTTTTTGTTTGGTTGGGTTGGTTTCCTTTTTTTGTTATAAATTGAGATTAAATATGTAAAATAAATATTGTGGAAAATACTAGGGAAATGAGTGAAGGAAGATATATGTACGAAAAAATACGTGAAAAAAAAACAAAAAAAAAAACGCACACATGAATACAGATACACACACAAACGCACACAGAAACTAACACACACACACACATATCTACATCCACACACACTCATCCAATCCTACCCACACACTCCACCTCCTCCCCCCTCTCCACTCCACTCCCCTCCCCCTCTACACCCTCTCCCCCGCCCCCTTTCACCCCCCCTCCCCTCTTCACCCCCCCATCCGCCCTGTCCCCCTTCCACACACACACACACACACACGCACACAACGCACGCACACACACACACACACACACACACAAACGGACAGCATCTCGAGGTATATGTTACTCTGGCGTTGTAATCTGACCCTCCGGTTGCGTTCGGAGGGGCTACTGTCGCCCTCACCCCCACCCCCCCACACACCCCCACCCCCTGGCCTCATTCATTATGGTCACCTCATTCCTTTTTCTTTTCTCTCACGCTCTTTTGCTCTTTGCCTGTCTGTCTGTTTGTCTCTCTGTCTTTCTCGGGTGTCTCTCTCTCTCTCTTGCTTGTTCTATGTCTGTCTGTTTGTCTCTCTATCTCTCTCT
>NC_061861.1:18757592-18777592 GCF_019202785.1 Penaeus chinensis | reverse complement strand
CCTTTCGTCCTCAAGCTTCGAGTGTCATATCTTAAGGGCTTCCTCCTCCTCCTCCTCCTCGAAAACCTCGGCTTAAGGTCCTCCTCCAGCTTGACTCCTTAAGGACCTCCTCCTCCTCCTCCTCCTCCTCGGGAACTTCCTCCTTAAGGACCTCCTCCTCCTCCTCCTCCTCGAAAACCTTGCCTTAAAGACCTCCTCCTCGATTCCTTCTCTCATGGACGACCTGCTACTCGAAACTCTCCCTTAAAGGACCACCTCCTCCTTGAAAACCTCCCTCCTTCCTCCTTTCCTCCCCCCTCCCCTCCTTCCTCCTCCTGTTCCTCCTCGAAGCTCGCCCTTGAGAGGGCTGGAGGTCGGTGTTTGTCGAGGGTGAGCGTAGACCCGTGAGAGCCGTGCATGGAGGAACGGTATGAGGCCGAGTAACCCGACCCGACGTGACAGCTGATGGCGAGCATGTTGTCAAGGGGCGCGCACCTTATGACACTCGGATGTCAGCGCTTGATGTCAACTCGGCTCGCCTCGATGTCTGTCTGTTTTCGTCTTCTTTCTCTTTTTCTCTTTTTTTTCTTTCTTTCTTTCTTTCTTTCTTTCTTTCTCTCTCTCTCTCTCTCTCTCTCTCTCTCTCTCTCTCTCTCTCTCTCTCTCTCTCTCTCTCTCTCTCTCTCTCTCTCTCTCTCTCTCTCTCTCTCTCTCTCTCTCTCTCTCTCTCTCTCTCTCTTTTCTGCTCTTTCCTCTCTTTTTCTTTACATCTCTGTTTTTTGTTGGTTGCTTCGTTCTATTCTCTTTCTTTGTCTTTCTTTATTTATTTTTCTTATCTCTTGTTGGTTCCATCTGTTTTGTGTCTCCATCCCTCTCCCTTACTTTCTTTCATCTTTCCCTGTTCTTCTTTCATCTTTCCCACTTCTTTTTTCATCTTCATCTATTTTTGTCTATTTCGCCTTCTCCTCGTCTTCTCTTTCCCTTCCTCCCTATCTTTGTCTACTTGGTCCCCTCCCCCCACTTCCCCCTCTCTCCCCTATCCCTGTCTATTTGTGTTCATTTCGCCCCCTTTCCCCTCTCTTCTCCTTCCCAACTTTATCAGTTTCTCTCCCCTCCCCCTTATTCTTCCTCTTCCCCTTTCCATTTCTATCATTTTCCCCCTCCTTATTCTCCTACCTCCCTTCACTTTTTCCCTCTCCCCTTCCTCCTTTCCCCCACCTTCCTCCCCCATCCTTGCCCATTTCTTTCCCTCTCATTTTCCCCTCTTCCTCTCCCTCCTCTCTATTATCCCTTCACTCCCATCCCCTTCCCCTTCCTCTACCCCCTCTCTCTTCCCTCCCTTCCTCCTCCTTCCCCTTCCCCTCCCCTTCCCCCCACTTTCCCTTCCCCTCCCCTTCCCCCTGCTTTCCCTTCCCCTCCCCTCCCTCCATCTCTTCCCTTCCTCCCTCCCCTCCCTCCACCTCTTCCCTTCCTCCCTTCCCTTCCTCCCTCACCTCCCTCCATCCCCCAAACCGTTCATCCGTCATCATAAATCCTCGCCGGGATTTATAGTCACCCTCTAACTTCAAAAAGGATTCTTTACGACGCGTCCTATAGCGGGTTCTGATCCTACGCCGACGCTTGGATCCTGTGGCGGTGGCGTCGAAGCGTAGGGTCTTGCGATTCGCTTTTGTTTCCGTTCGAGTTGTGTCGTCTATTGCTCTCTCTCTCTCTCTCTCTCTCTCTCTCTCTCTCTCTCTCTCTCTCTCTCTCTCTCTCTCTCTCTCTCTCTCTCTCTCTCTCTCTCTCTCTCTCTCTCTCTCTCTCTCTCTCTCTCTCTCTCTCTCTCTCTCTCTGTCTGGGTTGCCCGGATGTATACCTCTGGTTTAGGGATTGTTTGTTTGTTTGTCTGGTTCTGTTCTGTTCTGTGTTTGGCTGAGTGTCTGTTTGTCTCTTTCTGTGTCTGTCTGTTTGTCTCTCTTTTCCTTTATGTAGGTCTGTTTGTCTGTCTGTCCTGCTCGTTCTTTGTATGTTATTTTTTTTTTCACCTCCCTTTTTTGTGTCTATCTATTTCCCTGTAACTATGTCACTGTCTCTGTCTCCATCCCGCTTCTCTCTCCCTCCTCCCCCCCTCTCTCCTTCTCTCTCTCCCACTTCCTTTCCCTCTCTCTCCATCCCTCTCCCCCCTCCGCTCTCTCTCTCTCTCTCTCTCTCTCTCTCTCTCTCTCTCTCTCTCTCTCTCTCTCTCTCTCTCTCTCTCTCTCTCTCTCTCTCTCTCTCTCTTCTCTCTCTCTGTAATCCCGGACGCCATCTCATTGTGCGTGTGCGCGTGTGCGTGTGTGTGCACTTGTACGTTTTACATGTACGTATGTATATCCATGTATTTATATACAGCAAGACGAAACGATATACCAAACGACGTGTGCGTGCGTGTGTGTATGAGCATCTGTAAGCGTACGCGCGCATGTACGTTCGTGTGTGCGTGTGCGTCTATGTATCCGGGTCCCTGCAAGGCTTGTGTGACTAGAGTTACACCGATTGATTTCATTCCCAGAGGAAGAAACTCTCGCTCGATGCTTGAAGATGCGACAATAACCTTATCTCGGTGTCCCTTATAGTTGCCCCAACGGCCGCCAGAGGGATGAGGGGGAAGGGAAGGGAAGGGGGTAGGCGCGTAACGACCCTCTGTACTACCCCTCCCCCCTCCCCGTGAAAAAAGACCCCGGATGTATTCAAATGCGAATGTATGTGATACATAATTTGCGTTTTGAGCTGGTGTTGTGAAGTTATGCAAATTTTCTATTAGGATTTAATTCGTTTTTATTTTTGTTTTCTTTTTTCTTTCCTTCTATTTTTTTATTATTCGTTATGTATTATTTGAAGTCTATTAATTCATTTCTTTCTTCCCCTCTCTCTTCCTTTGTTTTTCTCTATTTCTTTCTTGGTTTTTTTTCCTTTTACGTTTTTTATATTTTGTTCACTCAATTTTCTCCATTTTTATTAATTCCTGCTTTTTTTCAGAATTTTAAAAACTTATCAAATAATACCTCTTAAGCCCGTGTCGAATTCCTTCCTTAAACTTGTAAAAATATACAAATATATATACAGAGAAATCCAAAAATTTAAACGAATAAAAAAAAAAAAAAAAACGACCCGCCATGACCACTTTGACGATGAGAGGATTACGGGCGTATTGTTTTATATATATATATATATATATATATATATATATATATATATTTATTTATTTCATTATACCGTTTCCTTTAGTTTAGTTGCGTTTCCGAATTTTGTGGTAAAAAGAAAAAGAAAAATAAGAATATCATGGAAAGAGAAAGAAATAAAGAAAGGACAGGAAGACAAGAACTAATAAAATTTAACAAAGGAAGACAAAGACAGGAAGCAAAATAAACAAAACAAAAAAAACAAGACAAAAATGACACAGCCAAGAAACAACGAAACAGCAAAACAACGAAACAAAAAAACAGAAAAACAAAAACAGAAAAACAAAGAAACAGAAAAACAAAGAAATAACAAAGAAAGCAAAAACACAGTAAAACCTACGAATAAAAAGGAAAGAGAGAGAGAGAGAGAGAGAGAGAGAGATAGAGAGAACAGACAAGGGGCAGAAGACAGGCCCACGTAACAACTGGTTCCGTTCCGTTACTTTTGACCTGACCTGACACGTCCTGACCTCGGCCTCTGGGTAAACGGAGGCTCACGTGACAGTAAGAGGGTGGTGGTTTTTCATGTGGGGGGGGGGGGGGACGGGAGAGGGGGGGGGGATGTGTGTGTCGTGGGAGCGTGCGCGTGTGTGTATGTGTGTGCGTGTGTGTGTGTGCGTGTGCGTGTGCGTGTGCGTGTGCGTGTGCGTGTGCGTGTGCGTGTGCGTGTGCGTGTGCGTGTGCGTGTGCATGTGCATGTGTGTGCGTATGTGTGTGCGTGTGTGTGTGTGATTGTGTATGCATGTCTATGCTAGTCTGATATACATACATACATACATTTATGTATGTATGTATACATGTATGAACGTATGTTCACATGTCTGTATTTTGTGTGTGTGCGAACGCAATGCGACACTCTCCCATATCTCGATTTAAATCTGGACTTCGCCGATGACCACTAAGGTAACAAGATCCCTCAGTATTTTACCTACTTAAAAAAAAAACCACAACTAATCTTGTACTGTGACACCTTCCTTCTCCTCCCTCGCATTCTTGTTGGAAAAAAAGTTAATCTTGCAAAAACACTTAGGATGGAGAAAATTCATTAGCCTTAGTCCGCGAGGGAGGGAAACGGAGGGAAAGAGAAGAGATGAAAATGAGGTTTATTTCGTTCTATTTCTGTCTGTATCTGTGGCTCTGTCTGTCGGTCTGTCTGTCTGTCTCCTTCCTTCTTTTCCACCCTTGCTTGCCTCCCTTCCTCTCCTTCTTTGCATTTTTCCCTCTCTCTCCTTTCCATCCTTCCTTTCTCCTCTTCTCCTATCCGCTCTCTTTTGCACTCGTAATCCCTCTCTCTCCCTCTTCCTTTCCTCTCTTCCTCCTCCCATTCTTTTTTTCCTCTTTCTCCCTCCATTCCTCCCACACCCCGCCTCAATCTCCAAAACGAGACGGAGACGAGACAACCTCTCCCCGCCCCCCCCCCCTTAAAAAAAAAACGAAAAAGAAAAGGAAAAAGAAAAAGAAAAAACCCTAAAACAACGAGAAACAAAAAGAAATTATACCCTTCGCTGTCATCAAGTTCCAACTCTTCTTCCCTGTCCAAACAACGGTTCGTCTCCGGTTCTTTAGGTGGTTCGAAGCGCGGGGAGTGAAGCGCCGCTCGAGACTTTCGAATCTATCTCTTTTTTTATGAATGAATTAGTTGTAATGAATGGGATTTGTAGGTTGAGGGACGGTGGTGATTGCTCGGATGAAGTTTTGGTTTTATTTGTCGGTCTGTCTGCCTCTTTTCCTACGCGCCCGCTCGTGTGTGTGTGTATGTGTGTGTGTGTGTGTGTGTGTGTGTGTGTGTGTGTGTGTGTGTGTGTGTGTGTGTGTGTGTGTGTGTGTGTGTGTGTGTGTGTGCGTGTGTGTGTGTGTGTGTGTGCGTGTGTGTGTGTGTGTGTGTGTGTGAATGAAAGAGGTAGATAAAGACAGAGGCAGAGACAGAGACAGAGACAAAGACAGAGACAGAGACAGACAGATGTATAGAAAGAAAGATAGAAAGAGTAATCTGCCACCAAAACATTATGCTACTATATTAAACAGATTAATCCCGCCACATCAATACCATTTTCATATACATATATACACACACACACAATCTCCCCACACGACCCCCCACTATCACACATACATACATATAACCAAGGTCTATATAAGGTCTATACTTATACGGACCTTACATATAACTACACAACTCCCCCCCCCCCCCCCCCCCGACGCACGCACACAATACTCACACATGAATATTCAAGCGGCCAAGCGCCCACATGGCTTTGTTTGTCGCCATTAATGTGTTCCGAAGGAAGTTTTTTGGAGAACAGCTAAGTATGTCACAGAACCTTAAGACAACAGTAGACCAGTGAACGAGAAAAAAGGAGAGAAAGAGAGAGAGTGGAGAGAGGGAGAAAGAATGGGAGAGGGAGGAGGAGAGAGAGAAGGGGAAGGGGGGGGGGGGTGGAGTGGTTGAGGGTGAGAAAGTGAGAGGAAGAGGGAGAGGGAGAGAGTGTGGGAGAGGGAGAGAGAGAGAGAGAGTGAGAGAGAGAGAGAGAGAGAGAGAGAGAGAGAGAGAGAGAGAGAGAGAGAGAGAGAGAAGGGAGGTAAAGTAGGAGAGATAGATAAATAAAGAAGGGAGAGGTTAAGAAAGAGAAGAAAAGAGAAGGGAAGTGGAGGGAGGGAGAGAGAGAAAAAAAAGAGCACCACACAACAACAACAACAACAACAGCAATCACAAAGAAAAAAAAATGAAAATCAAATCCAAAAACCTAACTCCTTCTCCTCCCTTAAATAAAAAACAACAAGAAAACTTCCCTAAAATACCCCCCCCCCCCTTAAAAATCCTACCTCCTTCCCCCCTACAAGACCTTCCCCAAAATACCCCCTCCCCCCATAAAACAAAAAACAATCTAACAATGGAAAAAAAAATAACAACCAACAACAAGAAACATCAAATAAACAAAATAAATAACACCAATAATACAAAAAAAAACTAAACTAAACTAAAACTAAAACTAAAATTAAAACTAAAACTAAAACCTAAACTAAAGAAACCTCCCCCCTCCCCCTCCCCCCCCACACGCCTTTCTCCCTCGCCTCCAGATGCTCCTCGAACCCCCCTCCCCTTCCCCTCCCCCCCCCTCCTTGTTGTGATAGCCGGCGGACGATGCTCAGCGCCGAGCAGCCAGCAGCAGCCTTCTCTCTAATCATTCTAACACCAGCCTCTTCCTCGATATACTATTACTGTGGAGGGAGAGGGAGAGGGAGGGAGGGAGGGAGAGGGAGGAGAAGGAGGGATTAGGGATTGGGGAGGGGTGAGGAATGGGGGGTGGGGGGAGGGTGGGAGGGATGAGGGAAGGGAGGGATGAGGGATGGGAGGGAGGGATGGGGGTGGTGAGGGAGGGAGGGAGGGAGGGATGAGGGTAGTGAAGGAGGGACGGAGGGAGGGATGGGGGAGGGAGGGATGAGGGTGGTGAGAGAGGGAGAAGGAGGGATGAGGGATGGGGAAGGGGGGAAGGAGGGGAGGGATAAGGGATGGGGGGTAGTAAGGGAGGGAGGGATGAAGGATGGGGATGGTTAGGGAGGGAGGGATGGTGAGGGATGTTGAGGGAGGGATGGAGGGTAAGAGGGAGGGAAGGAGGGTGGAAGAAAGAGGGAAGGAGCAGAGAGGAAGAGGGAGAAGACGGGAGAAGGAGGGAGAGAGAAGGAGGGATGAGAGATGGAGGGATAGTGTGAGGAAGAGATGAGAGAGAGAGAGAGAGAGAGAGAGAGAGAGAGAGAGAGAGAGAGAGAGAGAGAGAGAGAGAGAGAGAGAGAGAGAGAGAGAGAGAGAGAGAGAAAGTATTAGGGCTGGTAAGAAAGAGAAAGTGTAAGAATGGGAGCGAAGATTGAAGGAGAGGGGGTGAGAGGGTAGGGAGGGAGGGAGGGAGGGAAAAAGAGAGAGAGAGAAGAGAAGAGAAGAGAAGAGAAGAGAAGAGAAGAGTCGAGAATAGAAGAGAAGAGGAGAGAAGAGAAGAGGAGAGCAGAGAAAAAAGAGAAGGGAAGAGAAGAGAGAATCACACATAAAAGAAAACCAAAAATCAAAAAACAAAAAAACAAAACAAAAAACAAACAAACAAAAACAGTAAAAGAAAAACACATAAACTCAATTAAACTTCAATATCTATTAATAGCCAACCCATCCCTCTAATAACAACTTTAAATAAATGGCACTGCACCAATAAAACACGTACAGACAAACAAACAAACAAACAAAAACACATTGAGCAATATACGAACACACCGACATCTTCATAAATAATAAAAAAAATTTTTTTACTATTCACCCAAACATTAAGGTAAAAAATAGGATAGATAGGTAAGGGACTTGGGTAAGCTAAAAGAGGATAGGTAGGGGCTGGGTAGAGTAAGGTAAAGTGTAAGGTAACGTAGGGTAGGGACTTGTGTAAGGTAAAAGAGGATAGGTAGGGGCTGGGTAGAGTAAAGTTAAGTAAGGTAGGGTAAGGTAAAAGCGGGAAGGTAGATTTAGGGTAGAGTGTAAGGCAAGAAAAAGAGGCTGAGTAGTACAAATAGGTAAGACGGATGGAATAAGGCAAATGAGTAAGGTAAAATAAGGAAGAAAGTAAGTTAAGATGGAAAAAAAAGAAAGATAATGTCTAGAACAAGATACAAACATGGGACAAAATAAAGACAAGGTGTTCCACAGATTAAGGCAGACCATAGGATAAGGTGCAGGAGATTAAGGCAAGAAAGATTAAGGCAAGAGAGAGATACACACACATTAGCCTTCAACAGTGCCACTACAAGGATCAAAATGCAGCATTATTCAACCGCCGTAACACCCTAATGGGTCTTTGGTCAGGAGTCAAATGACCCATTGAGAAGACCATTAGCTCTGGTCGCGACGCAAGGCTGAGGGTGTTAATGGGGAAGGAGGGGGTGAGGGGGTGAGGGAGGGGGGGGAGGGGAGGGTGGTGGGGAAGGAGGGTGAGGGAGGGGAGGGAGGGGGGGTGAGGGAGGAGGTGAGGGAGTGGGTGAGGGAGGGGGGTGAGGGAGGGGGTGAGGGAGTGGGTGAGGGAGGGGGGAGGGAGGGTGGTGGGGAAGGAGGGCGAGGGAGGGGGGAGGGAGGGTGGTTGGGAAGGAGGGTGAAGGAGGGAGGGAGGGAGGGGGTGAGGGAGGGGTGTGATGAAGGGGGTAAAGGAGGGGGGGTGAGGGCGTCTGGATGTAATGGAGGAGGAGAAAAAGGATATATATGTGTGCGTGTACATATGCATATGTACACACATAAACACACACACACACACACACACACACACACACACACACACCAAAGAGAGAGAGAGAGAGAGAGAGAGAGAGAGAGGGAGAGAGAGAGAGAGAGAGAGAGAGAGAGAGATAGAGAGAGAGAGAGAGAGAGAGAGAGAGAAAAGAGAGAGAGAAGAAGAAGAAGAGAGGGACAGACGAAGGGTTGGAGGATGGAGAAGGGAGGAGAAGGAGGTGGAGGAGCAAGGGGGGGGTGGGGGGGGGGGAGGTCAAGGCAATGGCTTTGTGTTAATCAGAAGTCCACTTAAGAGTCTTTATAAGTGTTGCATGATCTCACTCTGCCTACGGATATCTCGCGGCGTTTCCAAGCAAGTGACGTGGGGGGGGGGGGGGGGCAGGGGGGAGGGGGGTTGACTCACGGAGGACAGGATGCTGGAGGTCTGGAGGATGACGTTGGAGGATGACGTTGGAGGGGGAGAAGGAGGGAGGAGGAGGAGGGGAGGAGTAGGGGGAGGAGGAGGAGGAGGAGGAGGAGGAGGAGGAGAAGGAGGAGGAGGAGAAGGAGGAGAAGAAGAAGTAGAAGAAGAAGAAGAAGGAGGAGGAGGAGGAGGAGGAGAGGAAGAAGGAGGAGGGGGGGATGATGATGATGTTGGAGGGGGAGGGGGAGGAAGAGAGGGGGAGGAGGAGAGGGGGAGGAGGAGAGGGGGAAGAGGAGGTTTGGAGGGTGACACTAGAGAGGAAGGGGATGGGGGGGGGCGAGGGGGAGGAGGGGAAGGGGTAAGGGTGACCCTGGAGGAAGGTGGAAGGGCGGAGGGAGAGGAGGAGGAGGAGGGGGAGGGGAGAAGGGGCAGGGAAAGGAGGAGGGGTGTAAGGGAGACACAAAAGAAGGGGAGGAGAGGGAGGAGGGGAGGGAGAAGGAGAAAGAGAGGAGCAGGAGATGGAGGAGGAGGAGAAGGAGGAGGAGGAGGAGAAGGAGAAGGAGAAGGAGAAGGAGAAGGAGAAGGAGAAGGAGAAGGAGGAGAAGGAGAAGGAGGAGAAGGAGAAGGAGGAGAAGGAGAAGGTGAAGTAGAAGAAGGAGGAAGAGGAAAAGAAGAAGGAGAAGGGCAAAGAAAAGGAAAAGGAGAAATTGAAAGAGAATAATAATAATAAGAAGGAGAAGGAGAAGAAGAAAGGGGAAGGAAGGAAGGGCGTAAGAATGACACTGACAGGGTGACAGGCCGGACCAAGGCTTAGGGCAGGACAGGGCAGGGTAGGGAACTAAGGTAAGCGGTGGAACAGAGGGACAGAGCAAGGGGAGGCAAGGCAAGCAAGGGTAGGGCAAGAAGAAGGAGTTACCTAACCCTGACAAGAGGCAAGACAAGGGCAAGGCAATGGAAAAACAGGGGAAGGGAATTAGGGAAGACAGGGCAGGGCGTGGGCAAGACGGGGGAAGGTAGAAAGAAAGAGAATTGGGCAGAGACAAAGCAGGGGAAGGCAGAAAAAGCAGAAAGTGTTAGGCAGGACTAGGGTATGGCACGGTATGACAGGGAGAGGAAAAAGTAGAAAGAGTTAGGCATGACAGGGGAAAAGGCAAGGAAAGATGAGAGAAAGTATTAGGTAGGACAGAGACAAGGCACAGTAAAACAGAAAGAAAGTAGGCAAGGCAAGACCAAGAGAAAATGTTAGGCAAGGCAGGGTAAGACAGAAAGAAAATAATAGGCAAGGCAAGGAAAAACAGATAGAAAGTGTTGGGCAAGGCAGAGTAATGGGAAAGGTAGGAGGCAATGGAAGGAAAAAATAGTTCGACAGGACAGAAGCAAGGCAAGTTAAGGCAGAGGAAGAGAGAGAGAGAGAGAGAGAGAGAGAGAGAGAGAGAGAGAGAGAGAGAGAGAGAGAGAGAGAGAGAGAGAGAGAGAGAGAGAGAGAGAGAGAGAGAGAGAGAGAGAGAGAGAGAGAGAAAGAAAGAGACAGAAAGAGAGAGAGAGTCACTATGGTGGCTCCCCCTGCAGCCGCCTGTGTGTCGGTGCTTCGAAAAACCTCCAGATTAAATTACGATTCGTTTTTTTTTACTCATTTATTCAGCTAAGAGTGTCCGCGGCCATCTGGTAAGGCGATATCCTAGACTAAATGCACGAATTATTTATTATCTTAAGCTAAAATCTCTCTCTCTCCCTCTATCTCACTCTCGCTGTTCAAATATACACGCATGCTTGCATCTATGCACAATTAAGGAAGACAAACAAACACATACACACGCACACAGACATATACAACCTGCACATATGTATGCATACATACAAATATTGCAATATTCCATGATATCATCAATCGCACACAGAAACACACACACACACACACACTTACACACACACACACACACACACTTACACACACACACACACACGACTGTACTTCCGCATGCGCCTGTATAACCCCCCCCCCCCTCTCCCTCTACCCTACCACTCTCTCCACCCTCCATTCCTCCTTCCCTCCTACCCCCTACCCTCTACCCCCTCTTCTACCCTCCCTCCCTCTCACCCTCCCTCCCTCCCACCCTCTCTTTACCCTCCCTCCCTCTCACCCTCCCTCCCTCCCACCCTCTCTTTACACCCCCTCCATCCCACCCTCTCTCTCCTACCCCCCTCCCTCCCACCCTTCTCCCTACCTCCCTCCCTCCCATCTCCTCTCTCTCTCTACACCTCCCCCTCACCCTCCCACCCTCTCTCTCTACCCTCCCTCCCACCCTCACTCTCTCTCTACCCTCCCTCCCTCCCTCACTCTCTCTCTACCTCCCTCCCCCTCCCTCACTCCTCTCTCTACCTCCCTCCCACCCACCATCTCTCTCTCTCTACCCCCCACCCCTACCCCTCCCACCCTCTCTACCCACATACTGTACATATTTCTCATTATCGAACCCCATTTAAACCCACAGCATCCGGGGGTTCAATTTCCCCGCGTTAGATTATCATTAATCGTCATATCCTCTGCCCCTTAACGTTGCTGTTTTCTGGGCGTGGGTGGCTAGTTCCGTCAATTCTTGTTTTAATTATTCGGGTTGTGTTCTTCATCTGCATTCGCTTATTGTTTGTTTGTTTGTTGTTTTTTTCTTAGTTTTGTTTTGCTTATTTTTTTTCTTTATCTTTTCTGTTATTTTCTCTCTATTCTTTCTTTCCGCCTCTTTCTTTCTCTTTCTGTCTCTCTTCCTCGATTTTTTTCTCTTTCTCTTTCTTTCTCTCTCTCTCTCTCTCTCTCTCTCTCTCTCTCTCTCTCTCTCTCTCTCTCTCTCTCTCTCTCTTTATCGTCTTTGGTGACTTTCTTTATTTTCCTTTTCTTTGTTGTTCTCTTGTTTTCTCCCTTCCTTCTTTTGTCTCTTATTATCATCGTCCTTGTTCTTCTTTCCCTTTCTTCACTTCCTTGTTCTTCTTATCTCTCTCTCTGTCCTTGTTCTTCTTGTCCTTGTTCTCCTGTTTCTCTGCATCTCTATTTCTTCTTTTTTTCTTCGCATCATTATTCTTCCTTCTCGTTCTCCTCTATCTCTCATTCCTTGTTTTTTTCCCTTCTTCTTCTCCATCTCCTCATCCTTGTTCCTCATCTCGTCTTCTCTCTCGTTCTCACTATTATCCTTCTCTCTCCTCCTCCTCTTCCTGCTCTTATTTCTTCGCATTCTTACCCCCTCCCCCTTATCTCCTGTTTCTCCTCCTCCTTGTCTTCCTATTTTCCTTCTTTCTATTATCCTCCTCCTTTCTTTCTCTCTCTCTCATCTCCTCTCGTCTTACTTTATATTATCCTCCTTCTCTTTCTCTTTCACTTTACTCTCCTCTTTTTCTATATTATCCTTCCTCTCTTTTTCTCTTCTCTCGTTTTTTCACACTAGCCTCTTCCTTTTTTTTGTCTCCGTCTCTCTGTTTGTCTGTCTGTCTGTCTGTCTGTCTGTCTGTCTGTCTGACTGTCTCTCTCTCTCTCTCCTCTTTTTTTCTTACCATCCTCCTCCTTCTCTCTCTCTCTCTCTCTCTCTCTCTCTCTCTCTCTCTCTCTCTCTCTCTCTCTCTCTCTCTCTCTCTCTCTCTCCTCTTTTTTCATACCATCCTCCTCCTTTTTTGTCTCTGTCTCTCTCTCTCATCTCTCTCTCCCATCTCCCATCTCATAACCTCTGACCTTTCCTACTCACTAAGACGCGACAGGTGCCATCTAGTGCCAGATCTTTCAGGCGGAAGCAGGGGACACTGAATGAGAAACTCAAGTCAACCTCAAGACGAGGAAGTGCCACGTCCTCCTCTGGCTCTGGCACATGTGTCACTGCCGATCTTGAGATGCGTAAGAGGGGGTTGTGGGGGGAAGGGAGGGAAGGGAAGGGAGGGAAGGGAGGGAAGGGAGGGATGAGAAGGGAGAGAAGGGAGGGAAGGGGGTGGAGGAGGGGAGAAGGGGGAGGGGAAGGGAGGACGGGAGAGGAGGAAGTAAGGGAGGAAGGGAGGAAGGGTGGGAAGGGAGGGAGGGAAGGGGATGGAGGAGGGAAATGATGGAAGGGTGAAGGAGGGAAGAGGGAGGGGGCGTAGAAAGGGAAAAGAGGTGGAGAGAGGATGGGAGAAGGGGGAGGGGAAGGGGAGGAAGGGAGGAGGGGGAAGTGGAAGGAGTGTAGGGGAAAGGGAAGGAAAGAGGAGGAGGGAAGAAGGAGGAAGGAGGAAGTAAGGGAGGAAGGGAGGAAGGAGAGAGGAGGGAAAATGGGGAGGGAGGGGTGGAGGGAGAGGGGAGAGGGGAAGGTGGGGATGGAGGAGGAAGGGAGGAAGTGGAAGGGATAAGGAATGGAGGGAAAGGGGACGGGAGAGGAAGGAAGGGAGGAAGAGAGGAAGAAAGGAGAGAGGAACGGGGAGAACAAGGGGAGGGTAGGACGGAGAAGGTAAGGGAGGGGGAGATAAAGATAGAAAGGGGAGGAGATAGGATAAGGAGGTGGGACAAAGGAAAAGAAAAGGAGGTAAACGGAAGAGATAGGAAAATAAGGAAGAATAGAAGGACGAGGAGAAAGCAGAGGAAGGGATGTTTGAATACGAAAAGAGGGAGTGAGAAAGGGAGGGGACAAGGCAGAAGGAAGGGAAGGTGGGGGAGGGAGGAGGGAGGAGGTAGGGGGTAGGAGGGGAGAGGGGAAAGGGGATCTTGATATGCATTCGGAGGTGGGGGAGAAGGAGGAGGCGGGGGGGGGGGGGGTAAGGAAGGAGAAAGGGAGGGGGGGGAGGGAGGTGGAAGGAGTATGGAGGAAAGGAAAGGGGGAGGGGGAGGGGGGGCATGCACATGTGTCACTGTCAATTTAAAGATGCACTGGGGCAATGGAGAAGGAGAAGGAGGGGAATAGGAAGAAGGAAAGAATGAAGGAGAAGAAGAGGGAGGAAGGGAAAAGGAGAAGAAAAGAAGGGATAATAAGAAGAGAAGAGAAAGAGGAAGAGTCGAGAAAAATAGAAGAAGCAAAGAAGAGAAGAGAAAGAGGAAGAGTGGAGAAAAAGAGAAGAGGCAAAGAAGAGAAGGAGGAAGAGGAGGAAGACAAAGAAGAGGATCATAAGAAAGGGTAAGACGATATACAGGCAGAAGAAATTAGGCGCTAGAGAGGAGAATAAGAGAGGAAGAGAAGATTACGAAGAAGGAGGAAGGAGAAAAAAAGGAAGAGAAGGAGAGAAGCAAAATAAAGTAGGAAGAATATGGTTAACCGTTGGAGGAATGGACAAGGAAATGAAATAATGAAATCGGAAGGAGGAAATAGATAAACACATAAATACAAACATAAAAAAGAACTAAAAAAAACATGAATAACTCGCATAAAAACAGAATATAAACTAACAATAATCAAACTTAATACGATAATACGATAATACACATTTCAGAACAAGAGCTTCTAGACTTGGAACACATAAAATCATCATTGCTATTCGCACAACAACAACAACAACACTCATTTTTATTCGCTCCGGAACCTCCACCGCAATGTGAAGCATTTTTCCGAAGCTTCGATCCCGAGCGGTGTCATATTAGGACAAGTGTAACACATGCTCCGATCTCATTGCTTCGGAACATCAGCCGCAGAATGAAATATTTGATCCGAAGCTTCGAATCCCCGCGGTGTCATATTGGACGTGCCCGGTGAAGACTGTAACAGAAGTTGGGTGGCAAACAACACGACAAAAACATGGTTCAATGACAGAGCGGCATTTTACTATTCAGCTGCATGGCAGTTTGTCCCAATACAGTCTGACGAGCGTCACAAACGTCACCTTGCATAAAAAAAGATTGACACAAGAGCGTGTGACAGGACAGTTACTGAAGCGCACACGTATACGCACAGGCACTCACGCGAGCACGCATGTACGAACACAGATACAGACGGATAAAGTCATACGCACACACACACAGACACACACACACGCACACACACGCACGCACGCACGCACGCACGCACGCACGCACACACACACGCACACATACACACACACACACACACACACACGCGCGCGCGCGCGCACACGCACATATATGTATATATTTATATATACATATATATAGTTATATATATGTATATACATATATATATATATATATATATATATATATATATATATATATGCATTACATGCACACACATATACATATATACACATTTATATGTATACATATATAAATGTATATATATGTATATATATAAATATATATATATATAAATATATATATATATATATATATATATATATATATAAACACCCACACACACATTTATATATATGTAATACACACGTATATATATATATATATATATATATATATATATATATACACATTTACACACACACACACACACACAGACACACACACACACACACACACACACACACACACACACACACACATATATATATATAATACACACGTATATATATATATATATATATATATATATATATATATATATATATATAAAAGTGTATATATATACATACACACACAAATATACATACATACATAAATACATAATTTAATTTACCTATACCCAAAGTCACCAAATGTCTCTCCTAACTTCTCAACTCACTCCCCGGCGAACACCAGGAGGGAAGCGAGGCAATCACGAAGTACCTGACGTCAGCTGTTCGTACTCAACAACAGGTCAAGGTCTACGTCATCAAAACTTGGGGGTCTTTGAATGTCACGCCTAAGCTGACGTCCGCTGTGCCCTTTCTGACATCTCGGTAGATCGTGACGTCACAGTTCTATCATTTCTCCTGACTTCTTGGCGGGATTTTACGAGATGATTGAAAAAAAAAGATAAAAAAAAAGAAAAAAAGAAAAAAATAGGGGGTGCCAAGTTTTCTTTTTTTTTGTTTTTGTATTTTGTTGATGTCCGGTTAGTGATGGTCGGATGAGTGTGCGAATTGTGGGATTGTATTCTACTATTTTTTTTTTTTAATTAGGTTGTGTCGAATCACATAATATGAGATTTTATACGAGTTTATTGTTGCTTTGTTGATCACGCAAACTTATTGATATTATTAGTAGTAATAACGTTGTCACGGTTCAAGCACGTGACATGATTCAAAATGTGTTTAATAGTGGATTCATAGCTTTCGATAATGCACTGACATGTACTCTACATGTAGCATGTCTTTTGATATTTATAAAGACAGATTGTGATACACAAAAACAAAAACAAAGACACAAACAGAAAGTATATTTGTCATGAAAACTCGTAGTCACCGAGAATATAAAATTCCATAGACATACGTTTCTTGACAGATCATGCCCGAAAATTAGAAAAAAAAAATATATATATATATAGAATAAAAAATAAATAAAATAAACAAATAAACAATTAAAAAGTAAAAATGGAATATCAAATAAAAAATGGAATATTAAACAATCAAGCGTAGGGAAAACGAACATATATCCACCTTTCATCTGGCAGAACATACCAAGAGATTAGTGGAAAAAAGAAACACAGAAAATATAAAAAAATCTAAAAAAAATACGGAGGGAAACGAGCCTATAGTTTTTCATGTTCCCGGCGGAACATGCAAACATTTATACAAATAAACCAAATAAAATACAAAAAATAATAACAATATCAAGAAAGATACAGAGGGAAACGAGCCTCCCGACGGAACATGCCAATATATTAGTGCAAAAAAGTATAAACAAATAAACTAGATAAAAATACCAAAAAGGAAAAGAAAAAAAGAAAACAAAACAAAACAAAATCAAGAAAAATACAGAGGGAAACGAGGCTATAGTCAGCCCCAACCCTGACAGAACATGCTGATAAATTTGTGAAAAAGAAATAATATTAACAACTAAATAACATAACCCCCCCCCCCAAAAAAAAAAAAAAAAAAAAAAGAAGAAGAAAAAACAAAAATCAATAGAGATACGGTGGGGAAGGAGCCTACAGTAAGCCGAAGACTGACGGAAACATGGAAAGAGGCAACATTTGGCGACAATAAGCTTACGAAAGAGCTTAAGAACCACTTATTGTCTTCTGGTGGTTCTGTAAAGTGTGTACACTCTCTTAGGGGACGGATGTAGGACTTTCCCAAAAACGCGACCATAGGATGTACGTGAACATCCGGGAATTCAGGATTCTCCCGCCATTTTTTTTCTGTAGATTTTATTTTACTTTGTTGTATTTCTTTTTTTTTTTTTTTTTTTGAAGTATAATTTGGGGTTAGGTCAATTTAGATGTTTTAGTTATGCTTTTTTTTTTTTTTTTTTGTTATCTTGATTTTTATTTATTTTTTTCGGGGGTTAGTTTCGAATTTTATTCTCGACTGGGGATACATGGAATTCTACATAAAAACAAATGGTAAACAGGAGGCAGTTATCTTATCCTTCATCCTTTAAACTTGCATTTTGTCAACGTTCATTTGCATGAGGAGAACTGCAACATCACGAAACATGATAAACGTTTAGTATCCTGTTGACTGCACCGGAAGATATAAATGGAAGTACATCCTCTAGTTCATATTACTCAGTTTCTTATTAATGTGTATTTACGTCTCCCTTATCTTAAAGCGATACCACGAAGGAATTAAAAGAGATATCTTGACTCCAAATCATGGCAACCCTTGTTTTAAAAGGTCTCCCTCCGTCGTGGTAATACACACACCCCGCAGACTGACCATGCTGATGGTTACATACGTCCTTTTAAATCCCCACCGTGACACAGGACATGGGCCCGCACTGATACATAATGATACATAACATCGTTGTTGTTTTTTTTTTTTTTGTAATTTTTTCTTATCAAATCCCCCGTCATTTATTCTTAAAACAAAACAACAAAAAAAGAGATTTGTCGACGATCGTGAGGTTGGCACCCCTGGTCTGGCCGGTGCTCGTGTTATTGTTCACATCCTCTTGGCCTACTTCCTTCACCCCTAAAAGGTCCATTTTCCCATCATAATGAAGGGGAGACTCGACCTTCTTGCCTCCCTCGTTCGCCCACTTCCTCCCCGCTTGGTGGCCAGTGTCGGAGATTTTCTAAAAACTCGACGAGGAATTCGCAACTGGGTCAATTTTTTTTTTCTTTTTTCTTTTTTTAGAAAACTCAATAAAATATGATTATGTGGTGGTATTTGGGGATTTATTTTTCCTCGAGGTGGAATGTCATTTAGAGAGATATGATAGTTAATATAAGAGAAGGTGAATTCGACTTCAATGAGATACCCTTCATTCATATTCTAATTTCACAAAGAATCGCAAACGCACAAAAGAATCAACCAACTAAATAAACCAAATGAATAAATAAGTGACATAAAAATACGCACACTCAAAAATAAACACAAAATTTCGAGGAAAAGATCAGCTCGATTTGTCACGAAGCTCATCGCACTTGGAGGAAAGGACATCAGGTGACGCGCGCTGGCCTCCTCCTCCTCGCCCTCTCTTCTCTCCCTCTTCCTCTTCTCTTCCTCTTCCTTCTACTCTTCCTCTTCCCCCTCCCTTCTCTTTCTCTTGCCTCTCTTTCCTCCCTCTTCCTTCTTCTCTTCCTCTTCCCCCTCCCTTCTCTTTCTCTTCCTCCTTCTCCTCCTCTTCCTCGTGCTTCTCTTTCCTCCCTCATCTTTCTCCTCTTCCTCTTCCCCCTCCCCTCTCTTTCTCTTCCTCCTTCTCCTCCTCTTCCTCTTGCCTTTCTCTTTTTTCCCTCTTCCTCTTCCTTCTCCTCTTCCTCTTCCCCCTTCCTTCTCTTTCTCTTCCTCCTTCTCCTCCTCTTCCTCTTGCCTTTCTCTTTTCTCCCTCTTCCTCTTCCCCCTTCCTTCTCTTTTTCTCCCTCCTTCTCCTCGTCTTCCTCTTGCCCCTCTCTTTTCTTCCTCCTCCTCCTCTTTCTTTTTCTTCTTCCTCCTCCTTCTCCTCTTCTTCTTGTCCCTCCCTTATCTTCCCTCTCCTCCTCCTCCCTTCTCTTCCTCTTCCTCCTCCTCTTTCCTTCTCTTCCTCTTCTTCCTTTTCCTCCTCTTTCTCTTGCCCCTCTATTTTCTTCTTTTTCTTCCCATCCTCCTACCCTCGCACCCTCTCTCTTCCTCCTCCCCCTCTTTCCCTTTTCCTTCTATTCTCTTCTTCCTCTTCCTCCCCCTTCCTCTTCTTCTTGCCTCTCCCATTTCTTCCTCCTCCTCCTCCTTTTTCCTCTTGCCCTTGAAATTTCATTATTGTAATCAAAAAATAATTAATAAGAATTTACTTATAGTACTCAATCTTATTTATAGTCTAGAATTTGAATGCAAACAATTGTTGTGCTCTAAGATACTTGATGAAATTAAAAATAAAGTATTGAAATTATATCATTTGTCATACGGAGAACATCAATTGTTTAGTAGGAAGTAGGAATATTATAAATTTTTAGAGAATTTAAGAAATTATAAACTTGCTGGAAAGCAGCATTAATACAAAGATTTCATATTCGTTAGGGAAGTCGTATATCTTAGATCTAGTAGTAAAATCGATCAAACAAGTGTCCGTTATGAAATTTTTTACGTAGAATCGGCTACATAATAAAAAACAAAGCCCTTAAAATAACTTTAACCCTTCAAGTTTGAAAAAATAGGAAAACTAATTTCCTACTTTAAATATACTTATGAGTGTAAAGATACCTTAAAAAAGATAGAAATTGGAACTACTATAATTGACACAATGAGCTAATCAATACGGTGTCCTCTGTTAGGAAAGAGAAAATAAAACAGTAGAGAGTTTTATATTACTATCGGATAAAAATGATAAACCTAAGTACTTGGCAAGCAGCCTCAACGTTCATTGCTAAGTTAAAGAATTTAAATATTCATCTGATCTTTAGGCCACTTTGAGAGTTATATTCGCATTAGGTCCATTTAAGGCGTACGTTATTGAATAGATTACACAACGCTTGAAGAAACAAGAGGCAGAGGAATTTAGATAATTTCATTCTTTTCAGTTAGTATAGAAACCGCTAAAAACAGTATAGTATATGTTTCGGTGAAAATAATGGAGCATGTAATATAAAATATAACCCACACTTAGAAGCAACAATAAGAAGAATACTCTGAAACTAGAGGAAGTCTGCAGCGTTGGTTAGTAAGAATTCTTTAATTCGGACTGACGTTCCTTATATAGCGG
>NC_061861.1:18745092-18750092 GCF_019202785.1 Penaeus chinensis | reverse complement strand
ACACACACACACACACACACACACACACACACATATATATATATGTACACACACACACACTCACACACACACACACACACATATATATATATGAATGATTAATAAAAGAAAAGTCTGTGTCATTTCAATAAACACTTTATATTTAGCATCTCTCTCTCTCCGTCTCGCTCTCACTTTTCCTCCTCCCTTCTTTCCATCCCTCTATCTCCACCCCCCTCCCTCCCTCCTCCCACCCACCCCTCCCACTCCCTCCCTCCTCCCACCCACCCCTCCCACTCCCTCTCTCCTTCCCTCCTTCCCACTCTCTTTCTCACACATGTGGTTAGTTATGAGGTTATGAGGAAACGCATAGAGGAGGTGAAGGGTTATAATAGGAGGATGAGGAGGAGGAGGAGGAGGAGGAGGAGGAGGAGGAGGAGGAGGAAGAAGAGCAGGGGGAGGAGGAGAAGGAGGAGGAGAAGGAGGAGGAGGAAAAGGAGGAGGAGGAAAAGGAGGAGGAGAAAAAGGAGGAGGAGGAGGAGGAGGAGGAGGAGGTCGTTATTGGGAAATTAGAAAGGGAGGAAAAAGTAGGATAAAGAAGGAACGAAGGAAGGAATGAAAGAGGAAAGATGTATATAGAGGGAACATGGAAATTGGTAGGAAAATAAAATAAAAATAAGGAATAGGGAAGAAAGAACCGAGAATGAAGTGAGAATGAGAAGGGAAGGGAATGAGGGCATGGAGTAAGAAGATAATTAAGGAAGTGAGATTTAGGATGAAGGAAAGGAGAAGAAATTAGGGAGGAAAAATAGGAGAAAGATAAATAAATAAGAAATTATGTGGATATTATGCAGACATTCAAGAAGAAAAGGAGGAGGAGGAAGAAGAGGAAGATGAGGAAGAGCAGGGGGAGGAGGAGGAGGAGGAAAGGAGGAGGAGGAGGGAGAGAAGGAGGAGGAGGAGGAGGAGGTGGAGGAGGAGGAGGGAGAGAAGGAGGAGGAGGAGGAGGAGGTGGAGGAGGAGGAGGGAGAGAAGGAGGAGGAGGAGGGGGAGATGGAGGAGGAGGAGGGAGAGAAGGAGGAGGAGGAGGAGGAAGAGGAGGAGGAGGAGGAGGAGGAGGAGGAGGAGGAGGAGGAGGAGGGAGAGAAGGAGGAGGAGGAGGAGGAGGAGGAGGAGGAGGAGGGAGAGAAGGAGGAGGAGGAGGAGGAGGTGGAGGAGGAGGAGGGAGAGAAGGAGGAGGAGGAGGAGGAGGTGGAGGAGGAGGAGGGAGAGAAGGAGGAGGAGGAGGAGGAAGAGGAGGAGGAGGAGGAGGAGGAGGAGGAGGTGGAGGAGGAGGAGGGAGAGAAGGAGGAGGAGGAGGAGGAGGAGGAGGAGGAGGAAAGGAGGAGGAGAAGGAGAGGAGGAGGAGGAGCAGGAGAAAGAGAAAAAGGAGGAGGAGGAGGAGGGAGAAAAGGAGGAAGAGGAGGAAGAGCAGGAAGAGGAGGAGGAGGGGGAGGAGGAGGAGGAGGAAGAGGAGGAGGAGGAAGAGGAGGAGGAAGAGGAGGAGGAGGAAGAGGAGGAGGAAGAGGAGGAGGAGGAAGAGGAGGAGGAAGAGGAGGAAGGAGAGAAGGAGGAGGAGGAGGAGGAAGAGCAAGAGGAAGAAGAAAAGGAAGAAGAGGAAGAAGGGGAGGAGGAGGAGGAGGAGGAGGAGGAGGAGGAGGAGGAGGAGGAGGAAGAGGAGGAGGAGGAGGAGGAGGAAAAGGAGGAGGAGGAGGAGGAGGAGGAGGAGGAGGAGGAGGAGGAGGAGAAGGCGGAGATGGAAAAGTAGGAGGAGGAGGAGGAGGGAGAGAAGAAGAAGGAGGAAGAGGAGGAGGAGGAGGAGGAGGAGGAGGAGGAGGAGGAGGAGGAGAAGGAGGAGGAAGAAGAGGAGGAGGAGGAGTGAGAGAGAATAGAAAAGAATAGAATAGAAGAGAAAAAGAAATGAAAATAGAAGAATAAGGAAAAAAGAAAAAAGAAAGAAAGAAAAGAAGAAAGAAAAAACAATATAAGAAAATAAAACACGACATAGAAAAGAATAGAATAGAAGAGAAAAAGAAATGAAAATAGAACAATAAGGAAAAAAGTAAAAAAAAAAAAAAAAAGAAAGAAAAGAAGAAAAAAATGAAAATAAAACACGTAATAAACAAACACAATAAACCTAAAATTTGCACAAATCATAAAAAAAATAAAAAAAACATTAAAAAAAGGAAAAAAAAAACGCAACCGTGAATTTCATCAAACAAAAAAACAAAAACAACCAACCAACCAAACAAACAATCGGTCAAACAGATGCCGATGATAAACCCCAAAGTAATAAATAAAATCCCTTTTTGCTTATTAATATTCGTTGTTATTTACACAGCTAAGCCGCGGGATATTACTATGCAAATGAAGTCGTCTTCTTTATGAAATATTTATACATCTCTTTCTTTTTATATATATATATCGCTCGCATATTTTGACTTAGATAACATTATAGATGGAGTGAATTAAAGCTTACACTGATTGAGAAATGAAAACTATTATGTGTGTGTGTGTGTGGGGGGGGGGGGTGCATGTATTCGTGTGTGTGTGTGTGTGTGTGTGTATATATATGCATGCATATATAGACATACATATACATATATGTTCGTGTATATGTATGTAATGTATGTGTATTAATGCATGCATGTATGTATATATGTATGTATATATGCATGTATGTATATGAGTATATATATAGATATATGTATGGATCCAAATATATATTTACTAGATGCACATGTATATATACACACACATGTGCATCTACACGCGTATAACTGTAACTGCCTAAGTCAAAGTATATGCGCGGGGCGTTGTCTACCCTGGGAATGGGTATGCGTATGGGTATGTTTGCTGCACCAGAGAGTCACCGAGTCATATCAATTTAAATAATTACTTCAATTAACAAGGTCCGTTTCGTAAGTAATGATGTAAGTCAAGGAGACATGTCTTTGTATATTTTCTTTATAATTTTTGTTTTATTTTTGTATTATGTATTATATTCGATAGAAAGGGTGTCAGTATTATGAAAGAAAGTGTAAGGGATATGTTCAGATTATTCTTATAAATCGCTTATCATAAACATTTATATTAACATGAGGAAAACTGAGATGTCATTCGAGGAATTATATCAGTCGAAATAATCTAAACAAACTTTATTATATACACTTAAGAGGGAATTCTGAGTATTGATAATGCTATCAAATTCCTTGATGGGTGACACTATAAGGAATTCACTATCATTTAACAGAATACTGAAAGGGAGATGGGGTGACAGGATGACTAATAATGATAATGATAATAATAACAATAATAATAACAATAATAATAATAATATTTTTTATATTTTCGTGAATTCCTTTGTCACAATGGTTATCATGTTCAGTTTAAACGGCTATCTGTTTAATTTTGCCCCTAAATTAAACCCCTGTATGCACAGAAAGCCCGGTGTTACCATCCACTGGCAGGGGAAGGTGAAGGATTCGAACGCGGGTCAGCACATCAGTAGGAGAGTATGATAAAGCTTACTTCAATACGGAACTATGCCAAAGCTTACTTCAGTACGGAACTATGCCAAAGCTTACCTCAATACGGAACTATGCCAAAGCTTACTTCAGTACGGAACTATGCCAAAGCTTACCTCAATACGGAACTATGCCAAAGCTTACTTCTATGCGGAACTATGCCAAAGCTTACCTCAATACGGAACTATGCCAAAGCTTACTTCTATGCGGAACTATGCCAAAGCTTACTTCAATACGGAACTATGCCAAAGCTTACTTCTATGCGGAACTATGCCAAAGCTTACCTCAATACGGAACTATGCCAAAGCTTACTTCTATGCGGAACTATGCCAAAGCTTACCTCAATACGGAACTATGCCAAAGCTTACTTCTATGCGGAACTATGCCAAAGCTTACCTCAATACGGAACTATGCCAAAGCTTACCTCAATACGGAACTATGCCAAAACTTACTTCAATACGGAACTATGCCAAAGCTTACTTCAATATGAGAATCTGCCAAAGCTTACCTCAATACGGAACTATGCCAAAGCTTACTTCAATATAAGAATCTGCCAAAGCTTACTTCAGTCTAAAAGGATGACAAACCTTACGTCAATATGAGAGCATGGCAAAGCTTACTTCAGTATAAAATGACAAAGCTTACATCAATATGAAAGGGTGACAGTGCTTACTTCAATATGAGTCTGCCAAAGCTTACCTCAGCATGAAAGTATGGCAAAGCTTACTTCAACAGGAAAGTATGGCAAAGCTTACTTCAACAGTATGGCAAAGCTTTCTATAGTATGAAAGCATGACAGCCCAAGTGAGGCAAGCTTGAAAGGGTGACGATTCCATAAGCTTAATGAAGAGTCGCAGTATTCTGTATCATAACTCGCTTGGACCTAATATCGCGTCACGTTCATAATTAAGTTCAAGGTTATTGCATAAAGTGACATCATTTGCGTGATTGTATAATAGTTGGATGAATATTTGGAATGGCATTTGCGATTTTTGTGGGTAATATTTTTAGTTTTCCGTTATATATATATATATATATATATATATATATATATATATATATATATATATATATGTATCACACACACACATATATATGTATGTATGTAAATATATTTTTCTTTTTTTCTTTTTTGTTTGTTTTGTGTGTTTCTCTTTTCTCTCCGCTGTTTTTTGTTGTTGTTGTTGTTGTTGTTATTTCATTCATCTACTTTTTTCTTCCTATCCTTTCCTTTCTTTGGCTGTCTGGTTATTTGGCTGCGTGTTATTCTCTCTCTCCTTTCTCCCTTTCTTTCTTTCCTCCCTCCCTCCCACCCTCCTTTTCTCCACCCTTCCGTTGCTCTTTCTCCCTCTCTCCTCCCTCCCTCCTTTCCTTAACCTGTTCTTTCCTTCTCTCCTCCCCTCCCTCACTTCCTTCCTTCTCTGTCCCTTTCCCCTCCCTCCCTCCCTTCCCACA
>NC_061861.1:18735092-18742592 GCF_019202785.1 Penaeus chinensis | reverse complement strand
GATGTGTTAATTCGTGTATAACAATCTCGTGTTAGATGGCATTATGCAGGCAAAGAACAATAAAACAAAAGGAATGAAGTATAAAATAAAATAGAATGAGGTGAGAGAGAGAGAGAGAGAGAGAGAGAGAGAGAGAGAGAGAGAGAGAGAGAGAGAGAGAGAGAGAGAGAGAGAGAGAGATAGAGAGAGAGAGATGCAACAAAGAGGAAGACAAACAGAAAACCAAACTAAGACAAACAAACAAACAAAAAACAACGACAGCATAAACACGCCACCAAATGCCACACAACAGACCACCCGTGATCCTCATTCCAACCGATTCCCATTCCCATTCCCATACGAACAAGACCCGTCCTGTCCTCCACATCCACAACAACAAACACCATCAACATGCACATCATCAACATCCATGTCAACATCAACATCCACAACATCATCGACATCTGCAACATCTATGACAAACATCAACATTTACTTCAACATCAACAACAACAACAATATCATCAACATCATCATCATCAACAACAACAACAACATCAACAACAACAACAACATCAACATCAACAACAACAACAACAACACGCAGAGAGGAAAAACGATTGTTTACATGCACGGAAATGGATTACGATTGGTTGGAACGAGGCTTCGGGGAGGGGAAAGGAAGGGCGGAGGGGAAGAGGAGGGGGAAGGGAAGGGGAAAGGAAGGGGGGAGGGGAAGAGGAGGGGGAAGAGGAGGGGGGAGGGGGGAGGGGAAGAGGAGGGGGGAGGGGGGAGGGGGAGGGGAAAGGAAGGGCGGAGGGGGAGGGGGGAGGGGGAGGGAAGAGGAGGGGGAGGGGGGAGGGGGAAGGGGAGGGTGGAGGGGAAGAGGAGGGGGAGGGGAGGGGGAAGGGGAGGGGGAGGGGGAGGGGAAGGGGAGGGGGAGGGGGGGAAGGGGGAGGGGAAGAGGAGGGGAGGGGGAGGGGGAGGGGAAAGGAAGGGCGGAGGGGGAGGGGGAGGGGAAGAGGAGGGGGAGGGGGAGGGGGAGGGGGGGAGGAGGGGGGGGGGGGAGGGAGAGGGGAAGAGGAGGGGGAGGGGAAGAGAAGGGGAAGGGCGGAGGGGAAGAGGAAAAGAAGGGGGGAGGGGGGAGGGGAAGGGTGAGGGGGAGGGAAAAGGAAGGGCGGAGGGGAAGGGGAAGGGTGAGGGGAGGGGAAAGGAAGGGCGGAGGGGGAGGGGGAGGGAGAGCAAGGGGGGCGGAGGATGAGGGGACGTTGCAGAGGGATCAGTAAGGGGAGAGAGAGGAAGGGTCAGATATAGAGTGGCGAGGGGAGAGATGGAGAAGGGAGAGATGGAACCAGAGAAAAAAATACAGAAAAAAAAATGCAACCGAGAGAGAGAGAGAAGGAGAGAGAAAGAGAGAGAGATAGAGAGAGATAGATAGATAGATAGACAGATAGATAGATAGATAGAGAGAGAAAGAGAGCGAGAGAGAGACAAAAAAGATTGAGAAAAAGAAAGAAAGAAAGAGAGAAAGAGAGAGAAAAAGAAAGAAAAAAAGAGAAAAGACAAGAAAAGACAAAAACCCATTGCAAAGGAGACGAAGAAAACGACGAAAACGAAAAACAAGAACAAAACCAAAACAAAATTAACGACGAAGTAGAACCGAAAAAAATAGGAAGAGTGAAAGAACGAGAAAAAGAGGGGAAGCAAAGGACGGGATAAGGGGAAGGAGGAAGCTCGGTATGGAAGCTACGAAAGGGGAGAGAGAGAGAGTGAGGGGAAAAGGAAGAGGCCAGCGTAGGGGTACAGGTTGCTGCCGAACGTTATAGGGAATGGGAGCTTCGGTAAGAGGAAGGGGAAAGGGTAAGAGGAAGGGGAAAGGATAAGAGGAAGGGGAAAGGATAAGATGAAATACGATGAAAGGGAAAGGGTAAGAGGAAGGGGAAAGGGTGAGAGGAAGAGGAGAAAGTAAGAGGAAGTGGAAAGGATAAGAGCAAGGGGAAAGATAAAAGAAAGGAAAAGGGATAAGAGGAAGGAGAAAGGGCGAGAGGAAGAGAAAAAAGGACGAGAAGGAGTGGCCGAGCGAAGAGGAAGTGGCCAGGAGAATCAGCTAAGAGGAAGTAGCCATAGTCAGAATAAGAGGCCAGGCTAAGAGGAAGTGGCCATATTCGGACCAAGAGGCTGGACGAAGAGGTAGATACCACGGAGAATGGAAATGGCCAGTCTGAGAGGAAGTGGCCAGAGTGAAAGGAAATGGCCAAGAGGCAGAGGGCATGGTAAGGATACAAGTCGTTGTATAATACTGAGGGAGTGACGTAATGGAAGAAGACTACGTAATAATCACACAAAGAAGAAGAAAAACCTACAAGGATGAGAAATGCGAAAGACGGGACATAGGCACAACTCGAGATAAAGATAGTAGCCAACAGAAAACGGAGAAAATAAAACGAAACGTAAATCAATTATAAAAAAAAGAGTAAATAAATATAAATTAAATAAATGAATACAGAAACGAATGTACCGTGAGCTTACCTTACACAGTCATTATGTATTTTCCTTTCCTGTCTGTATTTCGAAAATAGATCATCCTTCCACGATGAAGCAAAGCGGTAAAACACAAGGTTATGTAAATTGAGAACGAGAAAGAGAGAGGGAGGGAGAGGGAGGAGGGTGAGAGAGAGAGAGAGATAGAGAGAGAGAGAGAGAGAGAGAGAGAGAGAGAGAGAGAGAGAGAGAGAGAGAGAGAGAGAGAGAGAGAGAGAGAGAGAGAGAGAGGGAGAGAGAGAGAGAGGGGGAGAGAGAGAGAGGGGAGGGAGAGAGAGAGGGAGAGGGAGAGGGGGAGGGAGAGAGAGAGAGAGAGGGAGAGAGAGAGAGAGAGAGAGAGAGAGAGAGAGAGAGAGAGAGAGAGAGAGAGAGAGAGAGAGAGAGAGAGAGAGAGAAGAGAAAGAGAAGCAGAGAGAAAGAAAGGTAAGACACACAGACAATACAAATAGAAAGAAATACACACAACAACAGAACAAAAACAAAAAACAAAAACAACCCAAAACGAGAAAATAAAACTACTCTACCACCAGCCACCACCAAGACTCTCTCTAAAAAAAAAACTAGGTCTCGAAGCAACTCAAGAAACATGAATCACGCACGTACCTTTTCGCCGGACGCAAGTTTTCGCCTCTGACGTTCACAACCCCGGCGGATATCCCAGGTAGCGAAGGGGACTGACTACTTGGGGTTCTGTAGCAGCGTCACAGGATGGGGTCTTTGTTCAGTTCATCGCTACTTTATTAGCCGGTTAATGCACTGGGTTTAACAAAGAAGCGATGGCGTGAGGGGAATTCGAAGCAGCGTCCGAATCACTCTCGAGTTAATGAGTCTGTCAACTTTTCCTTTTTTATGCACTGTTACTGTTTTTTTTTCTCTCTCTCTCTTTTCTCTGTTATTTATACGTATATCTGTGTCATTTCTTTTTTCTTTCTTCTTCACTTTCCTTTTTATTTGCAAAAAGAACACCCAAAGTGAGACGATTACAACAAGAACAACAAACACAGGCAAGTGGCTTCCTCTCTGGGCCCGCTGGACAAGAGGTAATTTGTAGCTCGCGCCCTGACTCTGGTGGCTGTCCCCGGCGCGTCACGTCCGCTTAGAAAGCTATTGGTCAGCCGAGAAGTCTTGTTCTGACACTTGCTGACTTTCGGGGTGCGAGTGGGAAGATCGTGAGTCCTCGTCTGATTTTTGCTGACACTGCTGACTCCTGACTCCAAGGACTCCTGACTCTTGCAGACACTAAAGCTCCTTGTCCGGTCACCAACTCGAATTAGGTCAGCGAAGCGCTCTCTGACTCTCTGCTGACTCAGCCAACTCCCGTCAGACCAACTTGAGTAGGATTAGTCAGTCTGTTGGCGGTGACGATCTGGAAAAAAAAAAAAAAAAAACGGAAATAAAATAAATAGTCGAAATATAGACAGAAAAAAACAGTACTTTTGCATGTCCTTATTCGTGGATGTTAGACACCATGAGGAAATTAATTAGGAAGAGGGAGGATTCGGTAGGGGCATTGGGGGAGGGAGGGAGGAGGGAGGAAGGGAGGAAGATAAAGGAGGAGAGGGGAAGGGAGGGAGGGAGGGAGGGAGGGCGAGAAGGAAGGAGGGAGGGAGGAGCGAGAAGGAAGGAGGAGGGAGGGAGGGGGAGAGGAAGGAAGGGAAAGAGAGAGAGAGAGGGAGGGCGAGAAGGAAGGAGAGGGAAGGAAGGAAAGGAAAGAGAAATGGTCAGTGGGGAAGGAGGAAAGAGCGGGAGAGAGGGAGGGAGGAAGGGAAGGAGAAATGTCAGGGAGGAAGAGGGAGAAAGGAAGAGTGAGAGGAAGGAAAAATTACCAGGGGATAAGGAAGGAGGGGAGACAGACAGACAGACAGAGACAGACTGACAGCCTAAAGAATGAAAGACCTAAAATCAAAAAAAGAAATAAAGTAAAATAAAGATAACATAAAAGGGCAGAGAAAACCACTCACAGCCTAACGCTTAAAAGGAAAATGAAAAACCACACACAGAGTAGGAAAAGAAGAATGACGTCACACAATGAACGAGAAAGGGAAGTGACACACACGAACTGAACGAACGAACAAACGAGGCAAACAAGAGGGACCAAGTGTATAAAATGCGGGTCAGAGTAATGTGTAGCTTAGGCCTTGGGTGACGATCACCTCCTGACAAAAGATTTTGCTTTTGAAGTGACAACAGTCGCCTTCTGACAATTTATTTTATGTATTATCTTATTTTATTTATCTATTTAATTATTTCATTTTGGTTTTAGATGACAACAGACCTAAAACTAATTTTCGATTTCAGAATGGCAACAATAACACCGAACACCTAATACATATTTTTCTTACACAAAATAATATCAGAGGCCAGACCATATGAGAGAAAGAGAGAGAGAGAGAGAGAGAGAGAGAGAGAGAGAGAGAGAGAGAGAGAGAGAGAGAGAGAGAGAGAGAGAGAGAGAGAGATAAATAGATAGATAGATAGATAAATAGATAGATAGAGATAGATAGATAGATAGAGAGAGAGAGAGAGAGAGAGAGAGAGAGAGAGAGAGATAAATAGATATATAGATATATAGATAGATAGATAGATAGATAGAGAGAGAGAGAGGAAGAGAGAGAAAGAGAGAGAGAGAGATGAGAGAGAGAGAGAGAGAGAGAGAGAGAGAGAGAGAGAGAGAGAGAGAGAGAGAGAGAGAGAGGAAGAGAGAGAGAGAGAGAGAGGAAGAGAGAGAGAGAGAGAGAGAGAGAGAGAGAGAGAGAGAGAGAGAGAGAGAGAGAGAGAGAGAGAGAGAGAGAGAGAGAAAGAAAGAGGAAGAGACAGAGAGAGAGTGGAAGAGATAGATAGATAGATAGATAGATAGAGAGAGAGAGAGAGAATGAGAGAGAGAGAGAGAGAGAGAGAGAGAGAGAGAGAGAGAGAGAGAGAGAGAGAGAGAGAGAGCGAGCGAGGGTGTGAGAGAGAGAGAGAGAGAGAGAGAGAGTAAGATAGTTTACGCTCTAATACCACAAGACACCACAGAACTCCCCAACTCACCCCACCCAAAAAAAAAAAAAGTTTCCGCCCACCCACACTACCATTATTTTCCACTCCCCCCCTCACCCACCCACCCACCCACCCCGCTGATAATCTCGACCCACCAGCCTTCTGGAGAATTTGGACATGCGATCATTTCGTCTTGATTTGGCGTGGCAGCTGGGTGGGCCAGTGAGTGGGTTGGTGGGCCCGGGGGTGGGTTGGTGGGCCCGGGGGTGGGTTGGTGGGCCCGGGGTGGGTTGGTGGGCCAGTGGGGGTGTTGGTGGGCCAGTGGGTGGGTTGGTGGGCCCGGGGGTGGGTTGGTGGGCCAGTGGGGGTGTTGGTGGGCCAGTAGGTGGGTTGGTGATCGGAATAGGTGGGTCAGTGGTTGGATTAGTGGTGGGTTGGGGTGTAGTGAGTGGGATGGTGGTGGGTTAGGGGGTAGTGGGTAGGTTGAGGGGCAGTGGGTGAGTTAGTGGTGGGTTGGGGGGCAGTGGGTGTTTTAGTGGGTTAGTGGTGGGTTAATGGGTGGGTCAGTGGGTAGGTTGATGAGTTAGTGGTGGGTTAGTAGGAGTTAGCGATCGGGATGAGTGGGTTAGTGGGCCGGTGGGTTAGGAAGGGTGCGGGGGGGGTTGGCCTTGTAGCGAGGGGTGTGGGCGTGGGCACTGAGGGGCAGAGATGGGCGGTGGGAGGGCGTGGGGTAAGGTGGGCGTGGGTGTGATGGGCGGTGGGAGGGTGGGCGTGTGTTTGTATGTGAAAGGGCCGGGGTTTTATTTGTTTGTTTGTTTGTGTCTGTTTGTGGCGTGTAAATGGCTTAGAAATAAACGTACAAAATATTATATAAATATGATATCCCGTATTAGAAAAAAAAAATCGAAATAAAAGAATAACTCTGTTGACCATGATAATAATAATAATAATAATAATAATAATGATAATGATAATAATGCAAAATGAAAAACAAAATGAAACGAATCGAACACATCACTAAAAAAACACAACACGAACACAACTCGAAAGGACACGTTCGAACACATTCTTATTTTTCCCTCGAAGCCACAAATCGCAGAATAGGACGAAGGGACACGAACAAATAAAAGTGAATGAGACGTAAGGGAGAATAAATGGCAAGAGAGACAATAATAATAATGAGGTGATAATGAAGATCATGATAGTATTCAAGGTCATGATGGGTATCTCAACTATATTCTTGTTTTGATGATGGTGATGATGATGATAATGACAATGATCGATAATAATTACCCTTATAATTGTATCATCATCATCATCATCATCATCATCATCATAATAATAATAATAATGATAATAATCACTACCATTACTATTAAAATCTTTATCATTATAACCACCACTATCATTATCACGAATACACTTATCCTACAACACAAAAAACACATAAACAGTATCAACTTCCACATCAAATTACACAACAGAAGCACTAAAAAAAATTAGAATAAATAAATAATATAAAATTTTTGAAAGGAAAACTAAAGACACACGCACTGCGCACGAAGAAGTCGGAGAAAACAAAAGACACACACACTGCGCACGGAGAAGAACTAAACAAAACACGCGCGCCCTTCGAATGCCCTCCTTAACGAGGTCGGTTCTTACCAAGGGAGTGTGATGCCAACTGCCCCTTGCGAGTGAGAGACACCGAGTGCCTACCGGGTTGCCCTCTGGGTGCCTAGGGAGGGCGGGGCGAGGCGTGAAAGGGGGAGGAGCCAGGCGTGAAAAGGGGCGGAGCGAGGCGTGTAAGGGGCGGGCTTTATTTCTCACGTGGGTGATGGGTAGACTCTATTATTTCACTAATTGTTCAAGTCGTAAATATTAATTATAATTATTTTTGATTTGCTGAACACTGGAAAACGAGAACAAAAAATATATCGTCGTTCTTAGATGCTCGATTAAAGAGACAATTTTGCAGTTTAGAATACATTTTTTTTCTCC
>NC_061861.1:18725092-18732592 GCF_019202785.1 Penaeus chinensis | reverse complement strand
AAAAAAACAGAGGGAGAGTTCATATAAAATTTATAATATGTGTTTTAATTGTTTATTATTATTATCATTATTATTATTATTATCAATAATTATTATTATGATTTGTTTTATGTGAAAATGCTCTCCTAAAAGTGTAAAAAAAAGTGGCATAAAAATTCCACTTTTCACAATTTACATTTTTAGTGTGAATATTTTCCTTAAATTTGACCCTTCGACCTTCAATTCAAAATGCCAGAGAACAGTTTTAAGAATAAGTATTTTTTTTTTTTTTTTTTTTTTTTTTTTAAGGTTATATTCGAGTATGTGTGTGTGTGAGTACGTTGAGTTGACGGTTTGCATGTAGTATTACATTTTTAGATTACTTTCAAAATATAACGTACTTTGATACGCTGGTGTGTGGTATTTTTTCCATAACTGCAGTACCGAATTTAAACGTGAAACATTCTGAATAATCTTAGTTATATAATCTTGACGCAATCAAGAAAAGAAAAGAATATTACAGCTTATTTTGTCGTGCTGTTTGTAAAGGACATGTGTCCTCAGTGTCCAAAAAAGCGTGAAAATATTCTCTGTGCAAATTGTTTAAAAATGTCTTCGAGGTGCAGAATTATGATGCTAGGCACACAAACACACTCACACACACACACACACACACACACACACACACACACACACACACACACATATATATATATATGTAAATATATATATATGTATGTATACATATATATGTGTACGTATGTATATATTTGTACATATATACATATATACATATATACATATATATATATATGTATATATATACATATATACATGTACATACACATATATATATACTTATATATATATTATTTTTTATTTTTTAAGAATGTTCAACATATGGCAACATATATATATATATATATATATATATATATATATATATATATATATATATATATATATATATTGTATATATATGTATATATATTGTATATATATGTATATATATATATATATATTGTATATATATGTATATATACATATTGTATGTATATGTATATATAAACATATATATATATATATATATATATATATATATATATATATATATATATATATATATATGATACGACTTGAAATATACACACGAAAATAAACTTCGAACAAAAACAACAACAGCAAAAAAGTACATCTAAAACCATGAAAATATATCTTAATCAAAACCAGTTCCATCTACCAGCATCAACAAGCTTTGCATGTCTCGTCCTCGCGTGTACAAGCAACTAGTCAGCCAAGCATTATAACAAGAGGAGGTTTGTAAGTACAGTTGGGATGTAAACAGAAGCATTTGTGGTGGACGTATGCACAATACTACCCACTAGCTAGACTGTAGGGGTTATAAGCATGGTGTAAGTGTAATGATGAAGCATATAGTCCATATGTATAGGTTTTGCAGTTGGTTTAAAAGATAGCGTTTGTAAGTGTTGTGTAAATATAATAGAATATATTGTGCATATATATATAGGGTTTGAAACTATAGGATTTACATGTATAATGTAAATATGATAAAAGTATATGCTGTATGTCTATAGGCTTTGCAATAGGGTTTTGACTGCAGGATTTATTAGTAGAGTGTAAACATAAAGTATTTACAACATACATAGGCCTTGTGGTATGGTTTAAAAGTAGTGTTATATATATATATATATATATATATATATATATATATATATATATATATATATATGGCTACGTACAGGCCAGGCGATAGGATTATAATTATTATGCAGTTGTGTTTATAACTACATAGCGCAGGAATCCAAAGAACTAAAAAGATATATATGTAATAAATAGATAAAAAATAACAATGAAAAAAACGGCCGCGACTAAAATGCCCAAGATGATGTGCAAAAAAATAAGAATAATGATAATAATGAAATAAAATGATATCTTTAAAATTGTTCACAATTTCCATTATTTTCAGGGTGTTCATGAGAATATTCATGGAGATCAAATAAATCACAAAGTACAGAAGGGAAACATATAAAGGGTATGGAATCAGGTACAATTATTTTCCTCGAATACAACTAAATACGTAATTTTGTAGTCAGGCGCCATTATTCCTTAGTATAATATTGTAATCTCTTAATTTAATTATAATTTCACTAACATTACTCAAAAAAAATAATAGCATTCAACATTTAGCATCCATTGAACAATCATTGATGATATTATTGATAATACATTATCATCGTAATATAATAATCTCACTATAAATTCTATCTATCATCAAAAAAAAATATTGCTACTGAAATCAAAAGACACCATAATCACAACAAGATATTATTATAAATTTAACAGTTTTATCACATCAAATACTATTATCAAACAAATTATGAATGCCATTATCAGTACAACTATTACATTAAAACACTAATATTTTTAAGTCCGTTATCACTATAATACAGTAATAGAAAATGGAATGCACTTGCCATTACCTCGTCATTATTATTTATTCGACCCAAATTAAACCAGATGCCACGTTTGATCATCAAAATTATCGTTTTAGAAATTCTTAGAAGCAAAAAGTGGAAAATTTAGACTGAATTGTGTATATTTTCTTTATTTATTTTCATTTTTGTGTCTTCTTTTTAAGATTACGATAATTTAATTTGTGTTTTTAACAACAAGGATGGGTACTCGAAACAATACTTATTTAAGGACAATATTCTTTTTCTCTCCTTCTCTCTTTATTTCTATCTACTTATTTTTCTTTTTCTTTCTCCTCTCTGTCTTTGTCTTCTTTTCTCTCTCTTTTTGTTTCTCTTTCTTACTCGTATTTTTCCCTTGTATTCTCTCTATTTCTATCTTTTTAATCATGCATCTGTCTAACTACTTATCTACCTATCGATCGCTTTACATGTTTTTCTGTCTGTCTATCTGTCTAACTCTCTCTCTTTGTCTGTCTCTCTCACATTCTTTATATATGTCTTTCTATCTCTATCTCTTTCCTTTCTCACTATCTTTCTCTCTTCTCTCCCCCCCCTCTCTCTCTCTTTCTCTCTCTCTCTCTCTCTCTCTCTCTTTCTCTCTCTCTCAATCTCTCTCTCTCTCTATCTTTCTCTCTCTCTCTCTCTCTCTCTCTCTCTCTCTCAATCTCTCTCTTAATCATACATTTACTGCATATCCACATATAAACATAGTCCCAGCAATACCTGCTTGTATAGACGACTAAACCTACAGCATCTGATCCTACGAAAGACGCTCAGCTCCTTCCACGTTTAGCCGAGGAGAGGATCGTAACCCACGGTATAGCATTAACTTATTAAAGTCACTTGCCTTTTCGTTTGACCTCGCAGAATCTATTGTCCGAAAAACAGCAAACTCACTGAGTCGAGGACGAGCTAAGGAGAATGAGGTGAAATGAAAAAGAAAAAAGAAAAATGGACAATGGCCTAAAAAATGGAGGATATTTTTTTTCTTGTTCGTTAAATGTATGATGGCTGGTGGGGATGATATACTATTGTAGACTGTGGCATGTTTTCAGCACGTACCTTTACATTTTTTGTCCTGTCTGTCCGTCTCTCTGTCTGTCTGTGTGCCTGTCTGTCTGTCTGTCTGTCTGTCTGTCTGTCTGTCTCTCTCTCTCTCTCTCTCTCTCTCTCTCTCTCTCTATATATATATATATATATATATATATATATATATATATATGTGTGTGTGTGTGTGTGTGTGTGTGTGTATGTGTGTGTATAAATATATATATATATATATATATATATATATATATTAGTATGCATGTATGCATATGTATACACACATACAAACACACACACACATATATACATTTATATATATATATATATATATATATATATATATATATATATATAAAGATACAGAAGAAGCAGATGTGGTAGTTGTACTAAAAGAAGGAGAAGAAGAAGCAAAACCAAAAGAATATAAAGAAAAAGAAAATAAAAGAAGAAGAGGAGGGGCAGAAAGGAGGAAGAGGAGGAGGAGGAGCAGGAGGAGGAGAAGGAGGAAAATAATGAAGACGAGGAGAATGTGAACTTGGTACAAGCACTCAGCCAACAAGGAGTCAAAAAACATGCCTGAACGACCTCACCTGATTTCCTTGTTCCTTGAATGTTCGGGAATATTTTTCTCCAATTCATGTTAATACTGTTATTATCATTATTATTATTATTATAAATATCATTGACATCATGATTAACGAAAGAAGAGAATCATTCCTAGAACAAAAATGAGGAAAAATAATAAGATAGGTATGATTAATTGTTCACTCCTTGGTAACTCAAGTCCTCGTGGCGCCATCTTTTGGTAAAGACAGTTACTAAACCGAAACCACGGTGGACATTTTATTATATGTAAATTCCATTCCCAGCCATGAGCCAAATGTCGATAAATTCGTATGAAAATAAAAACGAAATGACTGAGATATCAATAAAATATGGACAAAAATAAAACGAAATAGTTAAAAATCTCGATGAAATACTGACAAAAATATAACGAAATGGATAAAATATCAATGAAATGGACAAAATTAAATAATATTGAATATCGATATCGTATATTCCAAAACAGCTTTATATACTTTTAAAAGACATTTTCGGATAACGGCCACGAGGAAAGATGAAAAAGATTGCTTATTACACACACACCTTTTGTTCATTTGAAGATACTAAGGTTGTCAAAAAAGGAATTGCTGTTAACTAGAGGGACATGTTATGCAAACTTGGTCGGTGTGAACAGGGAACGCAGATACTTAATATTTAAACGGTCAGAAGGAGGAGGAGGAGGAGGGGGGGGAGGGTGTTACCTGAAATTTCCGTCAGTGTCAAAAAGGGGGTTTTATCGTGAAATTTTGAGGGTGAGAGAGATTTTGCTGGGAAGTGTTTCAACGTTTGTATGTGTCGTATGTTTAGATGTGTTTGATTGTTTATTTGTTTGTTTGTGTGTGTGTATGTGTGTGTGTGTGTGTGTGCCAGTGAGTGAGTAACTGTGTGAGTGTGTGCGTATATGTAAATGTGTGTGTGCGTGTGCGTATACACATCTCTATCTACATTATTATGTATATATCTATAGACCTCTATAAGTATAAACATCTATCTATACATATAAAAACATATAAACTGTACATAACGCCCCCCATTACGCACAGGCAACCCCCCCCCCCCCCTATCGGTCGACCATACAAGTACCTGCCTAACACCGTGGGAAAAATCACTCCCTTTGTTTACACTGTGATCTCTTTATACAACATGACCGAGTGATTATGTCATGAGGCAGAATGGTTCATGATAGTCCTTGGATAATTAAACATAGATATATCTTGTGCTGGAGTTTTATTTTTAAATGCATTCGAGTTTGTTGTATAGTTCTGGTTTGATTATTATGAGATATATGCTTCGTATTGGGGTTTTGTGTTAAAAAATGGGTCTTTTAAGATATGAGGTGGCGTTCGTATAAAATAGTTTTTTTTTTTCAATGCCGTAAATTCAAGTGAGGAATTTACTATGTCATTCCTAAGGTAGCATTTTTGCAATAGCTAATTAAAATATCAAGTTGTTGATATGGAAAATTTCGGCCAAGCTTAATGACAGTGTTTAATGAATTATACTTATCATACTTACACTTTTAATGGGTTCGCCATACTATCCACATACTTTTTATAGCTTCAGCATGCATTTTTTAGATTGTATATGTTTATATTTTTCATGCTATACTTGTTAGCAGTTCGTTATACTTTCCTTATACTTTTAATGAGTCCGTTATACTTCCCGCTACTCTGTAACCCCCCTTTTACCTTATACATGCCCCGTCAGCGTTTCATAACCTTATATCTCTGCAAACTCGAAATTCCCAATTACTTAACCCAACCACTACGGATTTGGCTGCACATGTGCTCAGCCGGCAAGGAGTCTATCAGTAGCCCTAGTGACCGATCCTGATTTCCACATTCCTTGAATTGGCGGGAAAATGCGTTTTTCTTATCAATACAATGGGTGTTGATAGTGTTGTTATTGTTATTGATGTTATGATTATTACATCGTTATCTATAATCTTGCTAGCATTTAGGACAATGAAATAATACAAAAGATTCTTTCCAAAAGTCAAGGAAAAGGGTAAACAGGACGTGATAGGCAGGACTTATAACCGACTCCTTGGTGACTAAGCACTCGTAGAGCCATCTATGTGTAAATACGGTAAATAAACTTATATTACAGCGGACATGGCATGTATTCTTGCCATCCGCGCCGATTGGGTTAACTATCAAATGAAAAAAATAACGTTCTCTATTAGAGATTTGCAACTTAATTCCCTTAAACGAACCTCTGCAATCTCACTTGCAGTTGTAGTAATAGCACAAAGGCAACATTCGATGCGATTTTACGGATTGCCGATGTTTCAAATACACACACACGCATGCACACAGACACACGCATAGACACACACACACACACACACATATACATATACATACATATTCACGCATACATATACACTCCCCCCCCCCCCCTCTCTCTCTCCTATCTTCTCTCTCTTACCCCCCAATCCATCAACACGCACACACATATACCAACTTACGTTACCACTATCTCCCTGCACACACTCACCCCCCAACCCCACCCCCCACATATACCCCACCCCCATACACCCCATACAAAACCCAGGAGTCTATAACGTCGGTTGTCCACTCCCTCCCCCCCTCACTCCCTCCCCCCCCTCTCACTCCTTCCTCTTCACTCCCTCTTTCCCCCTCACTCCCTCCCTCTCCCTCCCTCCTCCCTCCCATTTCCTCCTTCCCCCTAACTCCCTCCTTCCCCCTCACTCCCTCCTTCCCTCACTCCCTCCTTCCCCCTTACTCTCTCCTTCCCCTTCACTCCCTCCTTCCCCCTCACTCCCTCCTCCTTCCAACTTCCTCCTTCCCCCTTACTCCCTCCTCCTCTCCCACTCCCTCCTCCCATTCACTCCCTCCAACCACCCCACTCTCTCCTTCCCCCCCCCTCCCTCCATCCCCCTCACTCCCTCCTCACCCTCACTCCCTCCTTCCCCCTCACTCCCTCCTTCCCTCTCACTCCCTCCTCCCTCCAACTTCCTCCTTCCCCCTTACTCCCTCCTCACCCTCACTCCCTCCTTCCCCCTCACTCCCTCCTCCCTCCAATTTCCTCCTTCCCCCTCACTCCCTCCTCCTCTCCCACTCCCTCCTCCCATTCACTCCCTCCAACCCCCCCTCTCTCTCCTTCCCCCACTCACTCCATCCCCCACTTCCTTCTTCTCCCTCACCCCCCACCCCCCCCACCAGACACGCGAACTTTGACCTGTAAAGCTAACATGTTTAATCCTACACGTCACAGCTAAGTCACAAAGGTACCTCCAGCTGACTTGCATCGTGATCTCTAATACGCTTTGAAGGCCGTTTGGTAGAGGTATATATTTCCTTTTGTTGTTTTAAAGGTTTGCAGTGGTTAGTTGATTGTCTTGTGAATATCC
>NC_061861.1:18712592-18720092 GCF_019202785.1 Penaeus chinensis | reverse complement strand
AAAGTGAGTAAGAGTTTAATTAAAGATGAGTGTAGGCGGCCATGACACTATATGCACCCCAAAAAGAAAAAAGTGCATGACACATGTGACAGTGGATGGCAAATGTGAGTCAAGGGTCATGAGGAGATTGCGAGAAATCACGAGAAATCATGAGATATTTGCAGGAGATAAATGAGGCGAAAAAAACGCAAGAAATATATGCTAATCATAAAGTACGATGGGAAACGAGCTTAAAGATGGCGCCATATAATTACACATAAAAAATCATCTGTTCGTTATTGATTAATAAATATATCTATAATCAGGTGAAGACTATGAGACATCTAAAATATACCATAAAAAAAGAAAACATATTTGTTATACACAGATTACGATGGGAAACGAGCGTAAAGGAGATGACGCCATATAATTATATATAATAAAAAATCTTCAGTTCGTTACTGATTAATAAATATCTCTACAATCAGGTGAAGACTATGAGACCCCCCAAACACACCAAACCTAAAGAAAACATGAAAATAAAATTAGAATTCTGCAAAAAAAAAAAACATAAGCATGATTTCCATACGTGTCTGCATGAACAGTTCCCGCCAAAAGTCTTTTCCTTAACGAGAGGCAATTAACCAATCAGAGGTTATCAAGAGAGCAACGAATTCGGAGTAAAACACAGATAGATCCGTTGTTTTAACAGGCATGATAAGGCCCTCGACCTCATACGCACAATACATGTATGTATATATACACTTACACGTTTTGCGCGTACGTGTGTGTGCGTCTGTGTATGTGAGTGCGTATCCTCACACACGCACACACACACACACACACATACACGCACGCACTCTCTGTCACACATACACGCACGCACACTCTGTCACACATACACGCACGCACACTCTGTCACACACACACGCACACTCTATCTCTTCCTCACACACACACACACACACACACACACACACACACACACGCGCGCACGCACACTCTCTCTCTCTCTCTCTCTCTCTCTCTCTCTCTCTCTCTCTCTCTCTCTCTCTCTCTCTCTCTCTCTCTCTCTCTCTCTCTCTCTCTCTCTCACACACACACACGCACGCACACATTCACTGTATCAGTCAATTTCTCTCCTATTTCCAAAATTACTCTTTTACCGTTAATATCACCATCCTCTCCTATACCTCCTCTATTATTTTCTTAATCTTGAAAGGTCAGATGATGTCAGTTCAGGTCAGGTCACAAAACCATTGATTAAAAAAGACACATTTCCACGTCTGTTTTAAAATGATAATAATAATAGTAGTAATGATAATAATCGTAACGATACTACTACTACTGCTACTGCTCTAATAAAAATGATATGATAATAATAGTGATGATGATAATGATGATAATAATATTTATGATAATACTATTATTATCATTATGACTGTTATCATTGTTATTGTTTCTATTATTATTATTATTATTGTTATTATTATTATTATTATAATCATTATTATTATTATTATTGATAATAAGGATAACGATAATAATGATAATAATAATTAGGTAATAATGATAATGATAATAATAATAATGATAATAATAATGATAATAATAATCATAATAGTAGTAGTAGTAGTAATAATAATAAAAATAACGTTGATAGTATTAATAATAAAAAACAATAATACTGATGATAATAATTATCATAATAACAATAATATCAACAACAATCATAATAGTAATAAAAATAATGATGATAATAACAACAATAAGAACTGAAACCAATTAAACAATCTTTCAAATTATTTTTTCTTCACACCGCGTTTGTCACCCATTTAATTATTTTTCGGAAATTTCAAAGTTGGTGTTTTCGTCGAAGTGAGAAAAAGAATGGGAGGGAAAGGGGAGAGGGGAGGAGGGAGGGGGAGGGGGGAGGAGAAGAGAGAGGGGGAGGGGGGAGGAGAAGAGAGAGGGGGAGGGGGGAGGAGAAGAGAGAGGGGGAGGGGGGAGGAGAGAGAGAGAGAGAGAGAGAGAGAGAGAGAGGAGAGAGAGAGAGAGAGAGAGAGAGAGAGAGAGAGAGAGAGAGACGCTCTGACGTCAGCGAGACCGGAAATGACGTCACCGCTTTGTGTTGTTATGGTTAAAAGAGATGTTATGTTCAGCGAATGTGTATTTTCATGTATTTTTCATGTATTTATATCCGCGGAGGAGTATGTACGTGTATGTGTACAGTACATATTTATTAGTATATTGTTGTCTATTTAAATGTGTATTTGTTTTCATCTGTATACTTTTATTTATTCAAATATGTACTTATTTTTAATAATATACGTGTATTTATTCAAATGTGTATTTATTTTTAATAACAAACGTGTATTTATTAAAAAGTGTATTTATTTTTTAATAATATGAGTGTATTTATTCAGATGTGTATTTATCTTTATTGATATAGTGTTCGTATGCGTGAGTTAGATTGGAAAATGCGTAGGGTTAGATGGATAGACACGCTGATTAACAGGTAGATGGATGGATGGATACATAGATATATACACTGATAGATAGGGAGACAGATACGGAATAGGAGAGGGAGAGAAAAGGAGAGAGAGAGAGATATACAGATGCAGATAAAAAGAAAGGCACAGATAGAAAGTGAAATGCAGAGAAAAAGAGGTAGATAGATAGATAGATAGATAGATAGACAGATAGATAGACAGATAGATAGATAGGTAGACAGATAAATAGATAAACAGATAGATAGACAGATAGACAAATAGATAGATAGATAGATAGACAGATAGATAGATAGATAGATATATAAAGAGAAAGAAAACCAGAAAGAGCCAGACAGACAAACAGACAGACGGACAGAGAGACCGACAGACACACATACCCACAGACAGACAGAAAGACAGGTCTGAAGACAACGGAAAAACCAAGCCTTTTCCACTTACATTCTCCAGATATTTCTCATTTTCCTTCCTTCCTATTTTTATTTTACGAATTATCAGAAGAACAGAAAAATATCTTTCAAAAAACGTTAAGAAAATAAATCTCTTTCACAAAACGTTAAGAGAAAAAAAAAGCATCAGAAAAGAAAGATTTTTTTTTTTCACAAAGCATCCAAAACGTAAAAAATACATATATAATTACGCTTGCACAAACTAACATCAAAACCAAATATGGAAAATAATAATAAACAACTTTTTATTCGCGTCAACAAAAAAAAAAAAAAAGTAAAATAACATATATACTTTTTTTTTACACAGATCATAAAAAAATATATTTCCTTTCCACAAAACAACAACAACAAAATAATAACAGAAAAAAATGTCTTTCACATAACAATAAAACAAAATTAATGATTAGAAAAAAAAATCTTTCACAAAACAACAACAGACATGACATGAAAACAAGTGAAAACAAATACTTTCTGTTTTGATTCAAAGCATGTGTTATTATATTTTTTGTTTGTTTGTTTACTTGATTTTGTGTATTGGTTGCACACTACTATTATTTGTTATTACAAATTTCGCTCCAATTACATTCAATTTTGTTCTCTTACCAGCGTTTGTCATTATCATTATTATCCTTAGCATGTGTTATTATCATTATTATCATTACAATTCTTATTTTCATTGTCACTTTTGTTGTTATCATTATTATGGTTATTTGTTATTGTTTTATTGTTTTAGAGAGAGAGAGAGACACACACACACTCACACACACACACACACACACACACACACACACAGAGAGAGAGAGAGAGAGAGAGAGAGAGAGAGAGAGAGAGAGAGAGAGAAAGAGATTGATAGAAAGAGAGAGAGAGAGAGAGATAGAGAGAAAGAAAAAGCCATATATATATATACTTATATATATATATATATATATATATATATATATATACATATACACACACACACACACATATATATATATTATATATATAGATAGATAGATAGATAGACAGATAGATAGATAGATAGAGATAGAGAGAGTGAGAGATAAAACCAGATATATATCCAGAAAAAACATAAAACAAAATAACACTAAATAAAAGCAAAATCATACCTCTCTTCTTCTCTCTCTCTCTCCCCTCCCCTCCTCCTTCCCCCCCTCCCCCAGAAAATAAAAGCCAGTAAGCTAGTAAGTTAACCTGCGTCTCTCAGAACTCGTTGAGAGGAAGGAGGGGGGGAGGGGGCAGGAGAGAGGGGGGGAAGGGAGAGGAAAGGAGAGAGGGGAGTTGGGGTGGAGGGAGACAGCGAGAGAGCTCAGTTGATGTGTATTACATATGACCTGCACCCACATGCTTAAGGTGACCTTTTGTGCTCTCTCTCTCTCTCTCTCTCTCTTCCTTTCTCTCTTTCTCTTTTCCTGTCCCTCTTCCTTTCTCTCTTTCTCTTTTTCTTCTTCTCTTTATCTTCCTTTTTCTCTCTCCTTCTTTCTTCCTTTCTCTTTCTTTCTTTCTTTCTCTCTCTCTCTTTCTTCCTATCTCTCTCCTAATTTCTTCCTTTCTTTTTCTTTATTCCTTTCTCTCCGTTTTTCTTTCTTTCTCTTTTTTTCTCTATCTTTCCTTCTCACTCAAAATTTCTCTCTCTCTTTCTCTTTCTCCTTCTCTCTCTGTTCCTCTCCGTCTCTCATTCTCTCTCTCTGTCTCCCTACCTCTCTCTCTCTCTCTCTCTCTCACGTTCTTTCTCTTTCTCTCTCGCTCTGTGTCCTTCTCTCGCTTTCTCTTTCTTCTTTTTTTTCTCTCTCTCTCTCTCTCTATTCTCTCCCTGTCTAATTCATTTTTCTGATGTGCATCTCTCCCTCTCTCTATCAATCCATCTACATGTCTCTTTATCTACCTATATCATCATCATCACTTTCATAATCGTCAATAACCCGCATCACCCGCCAGCAGAGCGAGGGCCTCCACCTCAAGCCAAGGAAGAAACACAACTGAATAGCCGCCCACCTGTTGGCCTGTTGGAGCAATTGTTTTTGTGTTCGTTACCCCTGGAGTGTCCCGCGGAGAGATAGAGAGTCAAATGACATGCGTTTCTCTTCTAAACCACAGTTGGTTATTTATCTGTCTATCTATATACAGTATATTTGATTAGGATGGTATGGATTCTGTGGATATATTTTTACCTTTATTTCTAACATGATATAACCACGTATCCCCCCCCCCCCCACACACACATCATTTAGCTACGTATGCCTTACCTATAAATCCTAAATGACTTGACTATATATTCCAGACTTGATTACCATTTCCAACGTGACTTAACTACACATTCCTAACATAATTTCTCGTATTGAATGAAACACATATTCAGACATCGCTTACTAATATGATTTAACCACAGATCCCGACTTCAATTCCAAACATGACTTGACCTCATTTTCTCATCTCAATTTCTAACATGATTTATATCACTCTTATACTCAACATTATTTACCCACGTATACCAATATCTATTTTCAGCAGTATAACTACGTATCACATTCAATAGGATTTAACCAAGTATCCCCTACTTCTATAGTCAACAACCTGTAATAAAACACGTTTTTTTTATTTTTCAAATTCTACATATACTCCATATCAACTTTCAAAAAACTTCCATCTTTTCTTTGAAACACCATACGGATTCCATATTAATAATACTTTTACTTGACAATTTCCTTACTTCTCTCTCTCTCTCTCTCTCTCTCTCTCTCTCTCTCTCTCTCTCTCTCTCTCTCTCTCTCTCTCTCTCTCAATCTCTCTCTCTATCTCTCCCCCCCTCTCTCTCTCTCTCTCCTGTTATCCGATAAGAACCCTCCTACGCACTCACGTTTTTTCTACCCTCGGGAACCCTCGGGAAGCTTTTTTCTCTGACTTCCCCTCCCCCGGCCGCCCCCCCCCCCCCCCCCCCCCGTCGATTTTCCCCTCAAGACGCTCTGAGACACGTGACTGATCGCTTTGCCGAATGGGAATTTAAAATCTTTGGCATTTTTCCGTTTTGTTCGTTGGTTTGCTTATGTTTGCTTTTGTTTGTTTGTTTGTTTGTTCTAATCTTTTATGTGTTTTTTTGCTTTTGTTTGTTTGTTTGTTTTTATTTGTTTTTGCTTTTGTTTGTTTGTTTGTTTTTATGTATTTTTGCTTATGTTTGTTGGTTTGTTCATATTTGTTTTTGCTTTTGTTTGTTTGTTCTTATTTGTTTTTGCTTTTGTTTGTTTGTTTGTACTTATTTGTTTTTAATTTGTTTGTTTGTTTTTATTTGTTTTTGCTTTTGTTTGTTTGTTTGTTTTTATTTTTTTTGCTTTGTTTGTTTGTTTGTTCTTATTTCATTTGCTTTTTGTTTGTTCGCTTGTTTGTTTGTTCATATTTGTTTGTTTTTGCTTTTGTTTGTTTGTTCGCTTGCTTGCTTGTTTGCTTGTTTGTTCCTATTTGTTTTTGCTTTTGTTTGTTTGTACGTTTGCGCGTTTGTTCTTATGTGTTTTTGCTTTTGTTTGTTTGTTTTCAGTGTGGTTGTTGGTGACGTTGTTTGGAAGTTCAATGCTCTTTTCTTCGTAGAAGTTGCTTTGTCTCTCTCCTCCTTCGTCTTCTTCTTTTTATTTATTTGCCTCTCCTTCTTCTTTGTTGTATTCCTTCTTCTTTTTCTTATTATTCTCCTTCTTTTTCTTCTTCTTCTTTTCTTATTATTATTTCCTTTTTCTTTTTCTTCTCCTTCTTTTTTTTTTCTTCTTCTTCTTCTTCATTTTCTCAAACCTTCTTCTTCTTCCTCCCCTTCCTCTTCATCTTCTTTTCGTTTTCTTCTTCTTCTTCTTCTTCTTCTATCTTGCCTTCGTAGTTTCCGAGAATTTTTTACAAGTTTGGGAAGATTCTCACAATTCTTTTTCTTTTCTCGAATCTTCTCTTCATATTTATTTATCTATATATTTATTCATATTTATTTAACTATATAGTTATTCATACTTATTTACCTAATAATTTATTCATATTTATATATCTATATATTTATTTATATTTATTTAACTATATAATTATTCATATTTATTTATCTATATATTTATTCATATCTATTTATCTATATATTTATTCATATTTATCTATCTATATATTTATTCATATTTATCTATCTATATATTTATTGATATTCATTTATCTACATATATATTTATATTTATTTATTTATGTTTTATTTATTCATATTTATTTATTTATTCATTTATTTATTTGTTATCGATTCCAAGGAATAGTTTGTTATGCGGCAAAACAACATATTTTGTTGATATGGATAACTTTTTTTCAGATTTTGTCTCAATAAACCAAAGCATAATTTGTTTAAGTATTTATTTATCTGTTTGTTTATTTATTCCTCTGTTTGTTTATTCATTCCTCTGTTTATTTATTTATTCCTCTGTTTATTTATTCATTCATCTGTTCATTTATTCATTCATCTGTTTATTTATTGATTCCTCTGTTTATTTATTCATTCTTCTGTTTATTTATTTATTCCTCTGTTTATTTATTTATTCCTCTGTTTATTTATTCAT
>NC_061861.1:18697592-18700092 GCF_019202785.1 Penaeus chinensis | reverse complement strand
TGATGATGATAATAAACTCGTGATAATGAAAATCATAGTGATAATGATGGTAATGACAATGATTATAATGAAAATGATGTTACTGATAAAAGGTATTAATGAGAAGAATCAAAACAATAATGATAAAGAGTGGAATAACAGTACTATTATCACCATCATTATCGTGATGTTGACGATGTTATTTTGATAATTATGGTAGTTATGATAACGAAAATAATACTAATTACAGTAATGATAATGATAGTAATAATGATTATGATTATGATGATTATGATGATGATGATGATGATGATGATGATGATGATGATGATGATGATGATGATAACAACAACAACAATAATAATAATAATAATAATAATAATAATAATAATAATAATAATAATAATAATAATAATAATGATAATAATAATATCAATGATAATAATAATAATAATAATGATAATAATAATAATAACAATAATAATAATAATAGTAAGTATAATAATAATAATGGTGATAATAACAATAATAACAATAATAATAATAATAATAGTAATAATAATGATAATAACAATAATAATAATGATAATAATAATAATGATAATAACAATGATAATAATGATAATGATACTGATAATAATAATAATAATAATAATAATAATAAAAGATAATGAAAATGATAATAATAATATTGTTAATAACAATAATAATAATGATTATAAAACACAATGATAATGATAAATTATATTGTTATAACGGTGATGATGATGATGATAATGGTAATAATAACAATAATAATAATAATAAAAATAATAAGTAGTAGTTATAATAACATTGAAAATAATCATTAAATGATAATATAATGACAATACTAATGATAACAATAAGAACAGGAATACTGAAAATGATGATGATGATGATGATGATGGAGATAACAATAATATAAACATCATAACGATACTATGATAACAACGTGTAACAATAATAGCGATATTATAGCAAAAATGACGATAATGATGATGATAAACATAAGGTAATAGAAGTAATAATGATAATGATGATGATTATAACAATGACAATAATAACAAAACAACAATAACAATGATAATAATGACGATAACAATAATTATGATAATGATAACAACAGATAAGTGAATATATTATGAAACTGATGATGATAATAGTAATGATAATAATGATAATAAGTATTAATGATGGTGTTGAGGTTGAATATTGATGAGAATAAAAATCATAATAATAATGTTAGTAATTATGATAAAGAACATGATGATAATAACAATAATATTAATAATAAGACTAAGAATAATGATAAGAATTAAAATAGTAATAATACTGATACTGACACACACACACACACACACACTAACACACACGCGCGCGCGCGCACACACACATACACACACACACACGCACACACACACACACACATACACACACACACACACACACACACACACACACACACACACACACACACGCTCACACACACACACACACACACACACACATACACACACACGCACACACTAACACACACACACACGCACACACATACACACACACACACGCACACACACACACACACACACACACTAACACACACGCACACATACACACACACACACACACACGCGCGCGCGCGCACACACACATACACACACACACACGCACACACACACACACACATACACACACACACACACACACACACACACACACACACACACACACACGCTCACACACACACACACACACACACACACACATACACACACACGCACACACATACACACACACACACGCACACACATACACACACACACACACACACACTCACAGTCACACACACACACACAGACTCACACTTGGTATGAGTCAAACACTATCGATTCCTAATATACTACACTATACTATACTCGTACTATACCTTACATATGCAGAAAGAATATTATACATTCTACAAAAGGATAATACTCATATTATTTTCCTATTTTTCCCCAAATAAAACACTCATAGTCTTTTCAGCCAATCACTCCGTCAACTAATTCTGTGCAAGCTTGCAATATTAAGCTGCAAACATTGTTGACGAAGGTTGAACGTAAACATCCTTAATTGCAAACAAGGCCGTTGTCTCATCTATTTTTCTTTACTTTACATTTTTTTTAAACTTTTTTTTTTCATTTTCGGATTTCGATTCCCTTTCTTGAGGTACGTGCTTAATGGCCATCATCTTATCTATTTTATATCTTTTTTTTCTATTAGGATTTGGGTCATGTTTTTAAATTAAATTCCTGTGTGATTATGCTGTCAGTTTTAACACTTTGCGTTGATATTTTTTAACATAAAGTCCTGTCATTTCCTTGAGTTTTGATTGTTTTCCGTCACGTCCCAAAGAATAACTACGTCCGTTTACCGCCAATTTCCAAAAAAAAAAAAAAAAAAAACGTTTTCTTTCTTTCTATAACCTTTCCTCCTGCTCCACCGGTTATGCATGCAACAA
>NC_061861.1:18687592-18692592 GCF_019202785.1 Penaeus chinensis | reverse complement strand
TCCAAATCTATATTTTCATTCACAATTTTTCTTTGTGCAGTATTACCTTATTCATTATGTAGAGGGTTACTTCTTACATTTCATAATATTATCTTTTGTATTCTGAACTGTTCCACTGTTTAGAGAGAATTTCTTAAAAAAATAAAGACTATAAAGTACTAAAATCTTTGAAAATCCTTGACTTCTGTTTCTTTTAAATATGCAAGATGCTGAAGCTAAAAAGCCATACAATTTTCAAAGTAATACCATGAGTAATGACTTAACCACTATAGGTATCATTGGTAGTTACTATATCATTATTAGTAATGTCAATGTAATACCAGCATCATAATATTTCTTTAGATAAGCACTTCTGATTTTGTGTTCTGTTTATTCTTTTGGTGAAAGTATATATAAAATAATAGGAAAAAAAATTGAAAATCATTTTAATATCAGAGACTGAATTTGTGATAGTAACTCTTACACTAAAACAGCGGGCATATGCAGGGAAGGGCTAATGGGTATATGCCCCATTAAGATTTATGATTGAAGTGACCTTTAATGAAGACCAGTTCACCAATAACTTCTATAGAATTACTGGAAAATGCAAAACAATTTGGTCTGTTGAGGCACAGAGGCGAAGCTTCAAAGGATTAATGGACCAGGCATTATCTGCATGTCAAGCAATTCCCTGGTGGATGCCAACCTATGCCAAAATCCTAAGTTATGCCTCTGCTCCAAAATGCATCTCTAATGTTCTGCTTATTGCAAACTCTGATTACTTTAATTACTTTCATTTCAGGGATATTGGCAAACATATACAGAATATCTTTGCTAAATGCAAAACACAGGTTGGCTAAATACTGTGTATACATCTCACCCACATGATTTTTCTATAAAAAAAAATCTTAACACAGTGGCTATAATCATCGTAACCATAATGGCTGTTGACCAAGAGACTAGAAAAAAAAAAAAAAAGTAAATCTGATAAAACTTATTAGTTACATTTCTTGCTTTGTAGAGTTAGTCATTCATATCTTTTCTACATTTATCTTGACAAATTCTATACAGTGGCAGTGATGTTTGACTGTAATAATTGTGACAGAGATGACAGAGATATTAAGGTAAATGATAGTATGGATAATCAAGGTGAATTACCAAATTATTTAAATCTCAAGTATATTTCACAGCTATATCTGCCTCATCAGTAGCAGAAATATTCAACACTGTGCAGTACTCTTCTATATAAAGAGGGTTTTTCTGTCACTTCATCACCAATAGCATTTTTTCTATCACTTTATTCACTATTAGTGTGTTACTATTAATGTCTCATGAATAAATGATGTAAATCATAGTATTTCCAACAGTGGTGTTAGAGATTGTTTATAATGGCTTGAGTTCACAATGAGTTGTGAATAGCCCTGTATTTAAAATCTGTCTCTATATCTCTTCTTCTTACAAAAAAAATAAATTGATAATAATCGTAATTAAAACTGATATCAGAGTTCATGGTATGAAAGCCACCCAAAACTGGGAAGAAACCTTTGCTATATTGCTTTTTCTATTCATTTTGCACTGCAAATGTTGCAGTTGTCAAGTAAAAATCTATTATTTTCCAGCCTGGTTTAAATTTCAGTTTCAAGTACGAAAAACAACTTTGATCTCCACAGTGTGTTTCTACTGAAGTTCTTAATTACTGTTTTGTTATTTATATTAATGTGCAATTACTTTTTGTAATATGTCTTCTTTTTTAAATGTATTCTACCAAAGATAATGGAAATTTACTTTCTCTTTCCAAATCTATATTTTCATTTACAATTTTTCTTTGTGCAGTATTACCTTATTCATTATGTAGAGGGCTACTTCTTACATTTCATAATATTATCTTTTGTATTCTGAACTGTTCCCACTGTTTAGAGAGAATTTCTTAAAAAAATAAAGACTATAAAGTACTAAAATCTTTGAAAATCATTGACTTCTGTTTCTTTTAAATATGCAAGATGCTGAAGCTAAAAAGCCATACAATTTTCAAAGTAATACCATGAGTAATGACTTAACCACTATAGGTATCATTGGTAGTTACTATATCATTATTAGTAATGTCAATGTAATACCAGCATCAGTAATATTTCTTTAGATAAGCACTTCTGATTTTGTGTTCTGTTTATTCTTTTGGTGAAAGTATATATAAAGTAATAGGAAAAAAAATTGAAAATCATTTTAATATCAGAGACTGAATTTGTGATAGTAACTCTTACACTAAAACAGCGGGCATATGCAGGGGAAGGGCTAATGGGGTATATGCCCCATTAAGATTTATGATTGAAGTGACCTTTAATGAAGACCAGTTCACCAATAACTTCTATAGAATTACTGGAAAATGCAAAACAATTTGGTCTGTTGAGGCACAGAGGCGAAGCTTCAAAGGATTAAGGACAAGGGCATTATCTGCATGTCAAGCAATTCCCTGGTGGATGCCAACCTATGCCAAAATCCTAAGTTATGCCTCTGCTCCAAAATGCATCTCTAATGTTCTGCTTATTGCAAACTCTGATTACTTTAATTACTTTCATTTCAGGGATATTGGCAAACATATACAGAATATCTTTGCTAAATGCAAAACACAGGTTGGCTAAATACTGTGTATACATCTCACCCACATGATTTTTCTATAAAAAAAATCTTAACACAGTGGCTATAATCATCGTAACCATAATGGCTGTTGACCAAGAGACTAGAAAAAAAAGAAAAAGAAAATGAAAAAGAAATAACTCATAGGGGAATGAAAAACACATAAAATTCAAATAATTTATATACTCATTAGGTGGTAAAAATGAGTACATGGGACCTGTCATGTTCTGGCCACACCATATAAATGCACACTCATCATATACCTAATAATTTTCCCTATATAATCTTGATTTTTTCTTTAAACAGGCTGGATTCATATAAATCAACTTCCAATACAGCCTCTATGTTTATATATAAACATACATATATATATATATATATATATATATATATATATATATATATATATATTAAAATAAAGTAAAATTCCCTATAACACCATTCACCCTATAAAAATATCTGGAATACATATATACTCAGCAATGTTAATAGATCCTGTAAGCTTAAACAATAATTTGCTGGGGATATAATATGAAATAAAGAAGAAGAAGAAGAAAAGGAAGAAGAGGAAGAGGAAAAGAAAAACAATATTGACTTCTGAGGTATGTAATGCATCAAAGGTGACAACTATGACAAACATGATATGTAAGAATCAAAATAAAACTTTAGTTATAGGTATATAAAAGTTCAATAACATGAGCTATTAACCCTTAGCCTCCAGGTGGCATGTACGTATATGTAATGGCATGCGTGGTCATGCCACGCACGCTAGGGTGATAACACGAGCCCCTGGTAGCAGAGCCTGGGCCACAACCCGGAAGAGAGGGCTTGTGCATTGGGAAATCACCTGTCGGCATTGGGATAAGATAAAATTCTAAAATATGGTCTATTACATGTGATATGTGAGACTCAAAATATGAATTCAGTTACAGATATATAAACTTTCTGTAATATAGACTATTGTATGTGATATGTGACACTCAAACTGAAATTCTGTAATAGGGCTATTGTAGGAAATCTAACCAAGTGTCGTTACCACTCAATCTGGTAACCAAAAATATGCCTTCACAACCAAAACAGCTTACCTACTGAAATCATCAAGGTAGGTAAACTGAAAGAAATCTGGGTACCTGTCCTAGAGCAAGTCTATTTTTTCAAACTTTGTTAGGCAAACAAAGCGTAATGGTTATTTTTTCCAGGAATACAGCATTATTCATTTCAGATCATATCCGGCTAAATTCAAAACAAATTTAAGAGTAAACTTCCTTTAAAAAAAATAATAGTGTTAGTAATATAAATCTTCAGAGTGTTAAGATTGTATGTAACAGAATATTTGTGCAATTGTTCAGTTTATACAGAGAAGCTGAAATCTGTATGTCAAATATCAACAATTAACAAACTTAATAAAAGCTAAATATCAAAAATAAAGTGATCTTCATCACAAAGACATCCCCCAAGAAAAAAAGAAAAAAATAATCATAATAATCCTATTTCTTTTATCACTTCTTTGTTTGTTGTCTTGTTTTTCTTCTGCACAGATAAAACTGAGCAAGACTTAAGGTCTGTCCTATCTTCAAAGGTCGTCGTGTAATGCTGCATCCTGGGCGTACCCCTATAGGACCAGGTGCAAGTAATCAACCACGAAAGCGGAGATAATAGTATTGAAATTCTTAATGGTCGGGTAGTGAAGAGCAGATTCATTGTCCGTGTTTTTATGCCACACGGATGGGAAGGGGACTGGGATGACGTGAAGAATAGGTACGCCTGCAAGAAAGGATGAATAAATGTACATTATTTGAATGAAAAACACAAAGGATATCTGACATCTTGAGGAACATCACTGGCCTTACATTTAAAGCTTTATTTAATAAAAAAGAAAAAGAAAATCTGTGTCCATCTTCAAAACCATAAACAAATAAAGGACTGTCTGTTGTAATATCCATCTTGATGTACTATAAAGAACAATCCTTACTTGTGTGTATGATATTTTTCCAATATTATATACTCAAACTTACCTCTCTCCAAGAAGGGAATGTGATCATCTTCAATGTGCGAATTGTACAGCCTCTGCTGCTCAAACATGAACCTACGCCTGTTCAGGATTCCCAAGTCATTCAGCCTCTGCTCATATGACACGAATCTGGTGTACCAAGAATCCGTCTCTGGGAAGTAACTGTAGAACCGGACATCTTCTGTTCCAATAAGGTCCAGGAGAACAAACAGGTCCTGTGAATAATAAAAATGTCAACAATCAAAAAAAAAAAAAAAAAAAAAAAAAAAAAAAAAAATTGGCATTCACACATTTAGACATGAATAAATATGAAGGGAAATAGGGATGGATGGATAAAAGGATGGATGGATGGATGGATGGATGGATGGATGGATGGATG
>NC_061861.1:18682592-18685092 GCF_019202785.1 Penaeus chinensis | reverse complement strand
GGAGGGCATCTACAAAAAGAAAGAAAGAAAGAAAGAAAAAGAAGAGAAAGGAAATGAAAAAAAAAAGAAATGAAAAGAAATGAAAAGAAAGAGAAAAAGAAAAAGAAAAAGAGAAAGAGAAAGAGAAAAAAGAAAGAGAAAAGAGAAAAAGAAAAAGAAAAAGAAAAAGAAAAAAAGAAAAAGAAAAAGAAAAAGAAAAAGAAAGGAAAGAAAAAGAAAGAAAAAGAAGAGAGAGAACACAGGACATTCACCAGCAGCTCCTACTTCTCATCTTTCATAGAGCTGAAGTGATGAGCCTGACCATTACAATTCTTCAAATCGGACTGTCATCCTTCCTAAATGCTGACACATGTTACTCCAACCCTCAAGCTTCAAGCATCATTCAAGGCTTACAGACTCCCCCAGAATGAGGTGGCATTTTATATCTTTGTGGGGAATTAGCTATTTCTAAGAGACATACCTCCTTCATTCACTTCTACTAGCCTAGCCTCTTACACCATGGACAGGCATTTTTTGCCCTTGACATAGATATACATTAGAATGAGTGAAAAAATGTCAAAACAGAGCTCAATAGGGTGGAGTTACTAATATTTTCACTCTATAGGGTATGGCTACTATATTCCTTCCAGGCTCAAGAAATGAAAAACTGGCAACTCACCCTAGACTCTAGAATAGGACAATTCATCGAGTCTCTTGCGGGGTGAGGGTGGGGGTGTGGGGGGGGGGGGGAGTATAAAGTAATACATATATTTCACACGAGTTTTAAAAATCCAGACTTATGTAAACAAGTGCTAAATGTTGGCTTGATTGAAATACTAAAAGAAAGGCAAACTGCAGTATTCCAAAGTGAGGAGGAGATCTGTTACTTTACCTTTTGCTGAGATTAAATGCACTATAGGTGACTGTTTGACTTACCTATCATTCCCTTCGTTTAATCACGGTAACATTCATGGTAGAAAATAGGACAAATATCCTTCTTATTATCATGCATTCAAAAATCATGTGCACACACTATACAGTGAAAAGCAATGCATAATCAATCATTCAGCATTAAATGTTCAGAATGTAAGCCATGACACACCAGTGATCATATCCTGGGTTGGGTTGGATTGGGTTGGTTGAGTTAGGTTGGGTTGGGGTTAGTTAAGGGTTTGGGTTGGGTTGGTTGAGTTAGGTTGGGTTGGGTTGGGGTTAGTTTAGGGTTGGGGTTGGGACTGGGTTGAGTTTGGGTTCGATTGGGTTGGGTCGAGTCGAGCCGGGGTGAGCCGAGTTCGGTTGGGTCGAGTTAGAGTGGGTTAAGCTAGTTTAGGGTTAGGAGCCGGAGTACCTAGGGGCTTGGGAACACACAAACGCACCCACCACGGGCCATACTGTACACCACTCGTTAAAAAACGTCAGACGGAAGACATACTCACTACCAATGGGACAAAAGTAAGCTTGTATTTTTTCAATGGCATTGCACAACATCTAATTTTCCATAAACACTTTCTTGGCACCTGTGGTTCCGTGGTCATATTGGAGGCTTCAGCGTTTTCAATCCCTTTTGTAAAGGTTTTGAGTTTTCTGAACTTTTTCTTGAGCACCGATTTACGACATTTTTTTCCTGGCTTCCCCTTCTTCTTCTTACACTACAAACAGAGCAAAACTGTCTTAACATTTCACGCTGCTTGCTAGCTACTGCAAATGGGTTTCAGCTTACCAGTGTCAGTGATAGTACCCTGTGCATAGTTTTTACTAATCAGTGCATTCATTTTGTTATGAAACTTGTAACATCAGAATCCCTCCTATTTCAACTTCTTCCTTAACCTTTAAAGGACATTATACATCAAAAAGCCACAATTAAGTATGATCTTTAACAAGGGCATTTTACTATAATAATTTCCCCATTAATCTTTTGAGCCTCCCTTTTCTTCCCTCTCTGTAGCCTCATTCTATATAGCATCTATATACCCACATCTGTGTTTCTTTACTATAGAGTTTTGCTTCACATTAATTTCTTCTGGCCTGTGTACGCATTGAGCTTCTCCATCCTTTAGAGGTTAAAAGGAAGATAAACAGACAATCACACAAAGAAAGAACTGATGAGTCATCACCAAGAATAAGTTGAAATGCTAATTACAAACAATTTATAGTTTAAATGTTGCATCACAATTCCAAAGGTGGTTCTTGCTGTTTAGCATAACGTACTTGTATCCACTGCATTTTCAAGAATAATTTGACAGGATACCATATAAGTTGTATCTGTTTTACATTTAAAAGGCTAAAGAACTATAGAATACAAGTATACATTAATCAACCTAAAATTAAATTAATTTTCTAGCAATAGATGTTATTTTACTTTCATAAATATCAAACATAATTTCTTCAAACCCTCAATAAAATGTATGGGAGCATACTTCCTATATAAAATAAATAATATTCAATATTATCTATAGTTTCCCTACTTACTATGGGCCTTGTGTGCAACATATAGCCTCTGACGAAAGGCAATACCCATAAA
>NC_061861.1:18660092-18662592 GCF_019202785.1 Penaeus chinensis | reverse complement strand
TATCATTCTCGCTACTATTATAATCATCACCATATTCATCGCAAGAAAAATCCCCACTAGAACTATTATCAACCACCAATACACACATCACCAACAATCTTGTAAATCATAAACACCACCAAATACGCGCCCTCTTCCCCGACACCCCCCCCCCCCCCCCCCCCCCCCCCCCCCCCAAGTGACCCACCAGAATTACCCAAAGCGTAAAAGAGGAGAATGACAAGAATCGGAGGTATTGAGGGGGAGATGTACGGGACGTCGTGCGCTGAAATGGTGTACTGAGGGTAGCATGGGGTCCCTTGACGTGCGGTAGGCTCGGCCATTGGGTGGCGGGCGCGGAGGGGGGGAGGGGGGGGACAGGGGGGGGTGGGGGGAAGAGGGGGAAGGAGCGGGGGGGCTCGCGCCCGCGAGGGACAGGGCGCGAGGAAAAGAGTAGAGAATGAGTGGGAAAGGGCAAGAGAGACTCAATAAAAAGAGAAAGAGGGGGGGCAGGGGCAGAGCGAGATAACCGCACCAAGAGAGGCCGTCGAGGGAAACGGGCGATAGACGCAAGAGAGCAAGGAAGAGGACAGGCGCGAGAGAAGAACGAAACAAAGACAACCCAACGAAAGAAAAGACACGGACAGAGCGGGGACAGACGGCCACTGGCGCGCAGGCCGACACCGCGGAGCAGGGAAGCGGAAGAGAGCGAGACACACTCGGAGGGCGCGGAGCGCGCGAGCCCCCAGCGGGCCAGCGGCTGAAGCCGACGCGAGAGTCACACCGCAGAGTGGGAAGAGGCGAGAGCGGACCTCAAACCCCCCCCGCCATCATCCTCTCTCGTGTCCGCGTCGACTCTCTCTCCCACCCTTCCCTCTCTTTCCTCTTCTCTCGCTATCTCCTCTTTCTCTTTCTCTCTCCTCTCTCCCGCTCCTCTCTTTCCTCTTTCTCTCTCTCCCTCTCCTTTCTCTTCCTATCTCCCTCTTTTCCCTTTCACTCTCCTCAACCTCTCTTTCTCTTTCGGCCCCTTTCCCTCCTCCCCTCCCTCAAAACCTCCAAATCCCTTCTCCCCCTCTCCATCTACCTTCCCTCCTATCTCTCTCTTCTTATCCCCTTCGGGTGCCTACCTGGATTTTTTATACCATGCATTTCCGGCTGGTCACTTGACAGGGGTCCGTGTAACATTTCGCTACGTGGGGGGCCACCGCGGACTCACTCTCTCTTTCTCTTTCTCTCTCTCTTTCTCCTCTCTCTACTCTCTTTTCTCTCTCTCTTCCCTCTCTCTCTCTCTTCTCTCTCCTCTCTTCTTCTCTTCTCTCTTTCTATCTTCTCTCTCCCTGTATAATATGAAAACAAACGAGGGAAAGAAGGACAAGAAAACACGACTATGTCGGAAGGGCCTTTTAGCCATATTGTTTTCCAGGGCACGTTATTTGCGCTGGTTCGGGAGTTTTGCTCATTCACTATTTTCGCTACTGTGAGAGAGAAAGAGATGGAAGAGGGAGAGGGAGAGGGAGAGGAGAGGGGGAGAGGGAGAGGAGAGGAATGAAAGAGGAAAGAGAAGAGGAGAGAGAGAGAGTGATGAGGAGAGGGAGAGGGAGAGGGAGAGGGAGAGGGAGAGAGAAAGAGGGAGAGGGAGAGGGAGAGGGAGAGGGCGTGGGAGAGTGGAGAGAGAGAGAGAAAGAGGAAGGAGGGTGAGAGAGAGACGAGGGATAGAGGAAGAGAGGGAGAGAAGAAGAGACGGATCGAGAGGAGAGAAAGAGAGGGGAGTGGAGGAGAGAGAGAGAGGGGAGAGAAAGAGAAAGAGTAAGAGGGGGAAAGGAGACAAGGGGGGAAAAGAAAGGAAAGAGATTGAGAAAGGATGAGGAGAGAGAGCGAAGAAAGAGAGAGAGAGAGAGGATTTGAGCCTATGAGATGCGTGAGAAAGAGAGAGAGAGAGAGCAGAGAGAAAGGAGGGAGGGAGGGGAAGTGGAGATGACTGAGAAGAGAGAGGAGAGAGGGGAGAGAGAGCGAGATTCATCATTTTTTGTTATCTTTATTATTATCACTAATTTGGTTATTAACATTATTGTTATTATCAGGGGTGTTTTCTACATTAAATGTTATTTTCTAAGAATAGGAAATATGTTTCTAACAACACACAAAATAATAACAATAATAATAATAATAATAGCAATAATAATAATCATGATAATAATGATAATAATAATAATAATGATAATAATGACAATACTAATACTAATAATACTAATAATAACAAAAATAATAACAACAGCAACGCAGAAGCAATAAACAAGTATAATAATAATAATAATAATAAACGATAAAAGAAAAATCGTTTCAAATAAATAAATAACAATAACTGCAACAAAAACAACAGAAATAACAATAACAATAACATATAAAACCATCATAAACGATTAAAAACAGAAAGTAGTTTCCAACGAACAACAACAACAACAACAACAATAACATTAACAATAACACCCTCCACCACCGCCTTCAACAACAACAATAAATA
>NC_061861.1:18642592-18645092 GCF_019202785.1 Penaeus chinensis | reverse complement strand
TTTATTATTATTACTATTATTATTATTATTATTATTATTATTATAATAATAACAAAATAATAATAATAATAGCAATAATATTAATAATAATGATAATTGCAATAACAACAGTAATAATAATTATAATAATTATAATAATAATAATAATAATAATAATAATAATAATAATAATAATAATAATAATAATAATAATAATAATAACGATAACGATTTCAACAACAACAAAAACAACAATAATAATAATAATAATAATAATAATAATAATAATTATTATTATTATTTGTATTATCATTATTATTATAATCATAATATTAGTATTAATATTAATAACTTTTATTGTGTACATCGCTAAAATACCACATGATAAAAATTATTCAAATAACGAAAAGCTACGAACATAATCTAAAATATTTAAAGCTACGAACATAATTTAAAATATTGAATTATTGCAAAAATGAGAAATCCTTATGCTTGCTTCCGGAAACATAATCTTATAATACGTATTTTTCATTATTATTTACGATTCAAAAATAAAAAAAAGGATTCTATACTTAGTATCTCTTCCGTGCTGCAAAAAAGTAAAGAGTTTTTTTGTTTTTTGTTTTTTATTTTACAAATATTCGTATAATCTCTTGAATTATCTATACGAGTTTGTCGAAAATCTCGTACGTTTGGCAGAGCTGCTGTCCCCTTTTAATTCTCAGAAAAAAAGTATTACAAGGACAACTAGTCTTCAAAACTTCGTGTCTTGCTTGTTAATAAATAATAGATAGTTATTATTATTTCTTACATCTCATATTTGACACGTATTTCGCATAAAAGCATTAATGTGTGTGGTTCGCTATCACTTTCATTGATAAAACTTTCTCATTCATGCCTCGTCGTATGTGTGTTATCTACTACTATTGTTTACGAATAATAATACGGTGTCTTGGCACAATGGATAGTTTCGCAATGGTGAAAGTACATTTATCGAAATAAGACAGGATTTACTTTTTTTCTCCCCTAAATAAAAATACAGTAGCACATATTTCCCTTGTTTGAAAAAAAAAAATTGAGCCATACGAAATATCTCGACCTTTATCAATGAAGCACGCAATTTGTACTCACCCTAGCATTGTACCACACGGCTCTGCTCCTCTTCTCGCATTTTTCCTCTCCGTGGATGCCATTGAGTGTAGCAAGTGTGTAGAGGAGGGCCACACACGACCACCTGGGCAGCATCCTCCCCGACGGTAAAACCACCTGCATGGTTCTGACGGGACTGACTTGCCGCAAGACAACAGCAGCGCAGGTCAGTCGACAGGGGAGAAAGGACCAGTTTTTCCCCTAGATGTACGATATCACATAGGGTTACTTTTATAGAATTTGGCTATTACGGTGTTTATTTGCTTGACTATTTGTTCTATTATATTTTTATTGCTTTTCTAGGGGTTATCGTTATCGTGAATTAAACTCTGGAGTTTAATGCGGCGCATATGTTTGACGTGGATTCCCCTTGTCTTTAGATATTCCCCTAACAGCTACCGTGTGAAGATGCCAGATACTTAATATTTTATTCATTATTTCATAAGTAACATCAAACTACAACATGTTACAATTAATCATTTAGTAGTTCCTGTATTTCCTGCACCAATTAGGTAAAATAACAATGTGAATATTGGGTGAAATTATCCCTAAAAAATAATACTTGACAACTAAATATACAGTTACTGCGTGGCGCATCTCTGCCAGGCGTACAAGTAACAAAAATATATGAATATATTGTGAGAAATTGATAGATTTACCTTATTTTCGGGAGTTTGAGAAAAATGATAAAGAAAACGTGTCTGAGGAAAAAAATATGCCTGAATGTCGAGTGACTTCTTTAAATATCTAACTGTAGTGATAAAATACATCACTTCAAGTTGCCTAAAAAAAAGTTTTTTTTTCTTTTTCTCTTTTATCCATAAAAAACGAGACAATTCACGGCTAAAATTCAAACTGGAAGGTCTGAGTTTCGATATGCAGCGACAATAAAAAGAGATAGGAAAGTTCTCCGGGAATTCCCTCATCCGCGCCAGTCTCTCCCAGAATCCACCTTATCCACATCAATCTCTCCAGCCTTCTTTTCATCCACATCCACCTTTCCACCTTATATACACTATTCTTGCCTGTATCATCCACCACATCCACACTTATCTCTCCTGCATCCACCTTATCCACATGAACCTCTCCGGACGTCAATCTTTCCCTGAATCCACCCCATCCACAGTCTCTTCGGCATCCACTTAATCTACATCAAATCCCCCGGCATCAAACTCATCCACATCAATCTCTCCACCATCCAACCATCCACCTCATCCACATCAATCTCCCCAGCTTCCACTTCGTTTACATCAATCTAACCACACTCCACCTCATCCACATCAAGCCTTCCCTTCATCCACTTCATTCTCTCCAGCCTTCCTTTCAATCCACATCGATCTCCCCTTGTTGCAACGAACGTGCCTTAAATACA
>NC_061861.1:18625092-18632592 GCF_019202785.1 Penaeus chinensis | reverse complement strand
TATATTTATGTATGTATATATATATGTATATATATATTTACATTTGTATATTTTTTAAACGTTCTGATTTCGAAACACTAAACAAACCTTGGATTTTTATAGGGTCGAATAGGTAGCTCTTGTTTTTGTTTTTCCTTTGTGAATAAAACACTCATTGTTTTTACAATATTATGACAATCCGTAATATTTTACATCAGTATTTCGAACACAAGGTAAGTAGCTTGTGGTTGTCATAGCAACAGTATTAACAACAGAATAAAATAATATTAAGAAAACTTTCCTCGTTTATTTTGTTTTCTCGTCATTTTATTTTTTTTTTCTGACAAAGAATGATAAGCTTTTTTTTATATCTACTGAATCGAGTAAATTGAATAGCACATTATTTCTAAAAGTTAACGAGAAAACGTTGATAAGTCAGCATTTTGAATTTTGAAAATGTGCTAGATATTTTGACATATGCTTTATGTTATTTAAAAAAAATTAGTTTATATTTTATATTGGTTTGTATGAATAATATCCATTTGATCATATGTATTGACACGACGACGGAAATATACACTTGTCCTGTTACTATACGAGGATTTATCGTTCACTTGTAACTCTTGATTAGGGTTTTTATCTGTTAATATTTATTCATTTTGTACTCGATTTTATATATTTTCTGCGTTCACTGTCCTTGGTTTCTGTGATTTTTGAATTGTCGAAAATGTTATGCTCTTTATTTCATTGTATAGAAGTGTATGTAGTTCTGTGTAATGGAGAGTAACGAGTCCATTCTTTTTTAAAGATCTGGACGAATCAATATGAAAATGATAACTCGGTAACACGGTGATGTAACCAAAAATACCTAATTATTCTCACTAATACTAAACTTGATTTTTCACACACTCTCAAAATCCCCCAAAATCCTACTCGTCGCCATAACCTGAAAACCAAAAGATTCAGATAACTATACAAACTATTAACAATAAATATACAAAAAAAAAACAACAATACAAGGACACCGGTAACTGATAAGTACGCGCTGGCAACCAAGGGCCGCCAGGTATAAAAGGGCGCGCGACCGCTCATTCGCTCCCTGTTAGTCAGACCTTGCTCCTCGTGAAGTACCGCCGGATCGAGCACCATCCACCATGACTTCCAAGCCCGCATACAAAGTCGGTGAGTGTCCCTTCGGCGTCACAGTGGGCGTGCCATGCCCGGTGGCAGGGCCCGGGTGACTGACAGTGCCGGGGGGGGAGGGCCGGCGGTGACAGGGGCGGGCATGGGTGCCACGCCGGGCGGGCGCATGGCGGCGCCGCGGCCTCCTCGCCGCCTCGCCGATCAGCTGATTGGCCTCGCAGCGTCGCCGCCGGCGCTGCGAGGCCAGGGCGTGCGGGCGGGCGGCTTCCCTCTGCCCTTCCGAGGCAGGGGGACCCGGGCCCAGGCGGCGTGCAACTCGCGTGCAGTACGAGGCGTTGCAGGCCGTTGCATGGGTTCCCGTGGACAAGCGCTTTTGTTGTTGTTGTTGCAGTTTCCAGAAACATAAAAGTGTGTAAATGTTTGACGATTTATTTTGATGCTTGCAACTCGGATATTCCTCAGTGACAGCACCTCAACCCCTTGCTGTAGTTGCAAACGTCTCTCTCAGATCTAATTTAGCTTGCAGAAAGAGATTGCATTAAAAGTCGAGTCACACCAGCTCTTCCCAAAATAGCGAGTGCGTTACGACGTGTGCTCCTGTTATTTAAAGTGCGAGTGGCACTTGACCCTGACTTTGGCCTTCCCTTGCAGCTGACATCAACCTTGCCGACTTCGGCCGCAAGGAGATCGTCATGGCGGAGAAGGAGATGCCGGGGCTCATGAGTCTGCGGCAGAAGTACGGTGCCGAGAAGCCGCTGAAGGGAGCGCGCGTCGCCGGCTGCCTCCACATGACCATCCAGACGGCCGTGCTCATCGAGACTCTCGTAAGTTGGGGCTCTAAAGATTTTATTTCCGTTGTGGGATGGGAAGGGAAAAATAGCTTGTCATTCAACTCAAAGTTGCCTAGAGAATGAAGTGATATGTAGAAAATCGTTCCATTAACAAGTAAGTCGATCGAATTAAAACCTTTCCTTTTCAACTTGCAGACCGAGCTCGGGGCTGAAGTGCAGTGGTCCTCGTGCAACATCTTCAGCACCCAAGACCACGCTGCCGCTGCCATTGCCAAGAGCGGCGTTCCCGTGTACGCCTGGAAGGGCGAGACAGACGAGGAATACATTTGGTGCATCGAGCAGACCATCTACTTCCCCGATGGCAAGGTAGGAGCCGTTTGTCTTTGTTTATATTTGTGTATTTTTTAAAAAGTTTAATTACTTAGTTATCAGAGTGGTTAGAAGCTGACATATGCTTATTGCAGCTGTTTTGTAATTTATTTAGGGGGAATTTGGATTAAATTGTTAAAATAAGTAAGTATGAAGCCGTTAAGAATGAAATTTGGGAGTGTCATTACTTTTATTCTCATTTAATAATGGCTAGTGAATTTTTTTTTTTTTCTTCTGAAATTTGATGATGATAAATTCTCCTTGTCTAGCCCCTCAACATGATCCTCGATGACGGCGGTGACCTGACCAACCTCGTCCACGAGAAATACCCCCAGCTCTTGCCTGACATCAAGGGTCTCTCGGAAGAAACCACCACCGGAGTACACAATCTTTACAAGATGATGCGTGAGGGCAAGCTCAAGGTTCCCGCCTTCAACGTCAACGACTCGGTCACCAAGGTACGAGGGTTGACATTGGTTGATATTTCAGTGTATGTATTGTGTTGTGTGTCTGACCTGAAGTTAGAGCTGAAAACAAAGAAACTGATACACAAAACTTTAACCTATGATAGGTAGTTCTTTCAGTTTGTATGTTCTGGCTTCAAGTGTTTTGGCTCTGTAGTTTTAGCATACATTTTTTGATGTTTGGGGTTTCATAGTCCCTAGATCATAATTTACAGGGGTGTATATTTTGTTAGGATAATTTTACCTTTTTTTTTTTTTTTTTTTTTTTTTTTTTTTTTAGGGGGGGGGGGGGTGGTACCATGGGGATGGCCATATTTCTTAATTTTTTAAGTATTGTACTGTATTTACTTGTCCTTGCTGGAATACATGATTGACTTCTGTACAGTTCATGGTTCTGTAATTGGCATCCTAGAAATCTTAGGTTCCCCTGCCCACCACCATCTGTGGAGGGGACAAGGAATGTATATATCATTTGTCTGGCCCATTTCTTGCTCTAATAGAATTTTATTGTCTTAATAGTCATAACTCCTACACTTCCTGCCTTTTTTTTTTTTTTTTTTTTTTTTTTAATGGCCTTGACAACCATGCAAGGGCCTGTGACAGTATATCTAGAATCTCGATGAACTGTTGTGTGCCATTCAGTTTAAAAATTAATTGGCAAGTGTAATTACTTTGTCTTTTATCATGTACTACATTTGCTAGAGTACAGCATCTGTCATGCTATCCTGTAGGGTATTACTGTATATTCCCATTAAGGGGTTAAGTTATCTGTCAAGAGTAAAACCTGTCGTTGAGATAAAGGAGTAAATTGTTGACATGAAAGAAATCTGGCTATCTTTGTGATGCTGAGTTTGATAATAATATTTATTTATTTTATTTGTAAATTGAATGTAGCCAGTTTTCTACATACTAGTTCAGTTTAATACATTTTAGGAAAGGCATTCCTTTTTAAAATCCTGCGGATGCATTCATTATAGAAGTAAAGTTTTTAATCAAGTATTGGGAAAACTAAGTGACTTATAATTTCAAAGCATATTCTGCTTTAAACCAGTAGATTACCAGGATTTTTCATTATATATATACATATTTTCTCAAAGAATTTACAAATCTTTGACTTGATTAGATTTATGGATGAAATGCTTAATTTCTTTTTTTAATTTGAAACTTGCAGAGCAAATTCGACAATCTGTATGGTTGCCGTGAATCGCTCACCGACGGGATCAAGCGTGCTACAGATATCATGTTGTCCGGCAAGACTTGTGTTGTGGCTGGCTATGGTGATGTAGGCAAGGGCTCTGCACAGTCCCTCAGGGCTTTTGGCTCCCGTGTCATCATCACAGAGATTGACCCTATTAATGCTCTTCAGGCTGCCTGTGAAGGTTACCAGGTAAAGTGTCCCCAGTCTTTAACAAGTATTTTTGAACTTTGTTAGGTGAACATACACATGAATGCAGTAACGTGTACACAAAGATGAAAATGAAAAATGCCACAGTAAGAAATGAAACAATATCATAATGTTTGTTACGTATTTGGAAATGGTTCAGTGTACCTTTTATAGATTGGGTGTCTTGAGTTTTCATTACTGTTATTCTTGCAGGTAACCACCATGGAGGAGGCCATCAAGCAAGGTGCATCCATCTTCGTGACCACCACTGGTTGCCGTGACATCATCACTGCTGAGCATTTCAGTTCCATGAAGGATGACTCTATTGTTTGCAACATTGGTCACTTCGACATTGAAATTGATGTGAAATGGCTTGATGAGAATTGCGTCGAGAAGGTGAACATCAAGCCCCAGGTCGACAGGTACCTCCTCAAGAATGGAAACCACGTTATCCTCCTGGCTGAGGGTCGCCTGGTTAACCTTGGCTGTGCTATGGGACACCCCTCCTTCGTCATGTCCAACTCCTTCACCAACCAGGTCCTGGCCCAGATTGAGCTGTGGACCAAGCCTGGCCAGTATCCCGTTGGTGTGCACTTCCTGCCCAAGAAGCTTGATGAGGAAGTAGCCCGTCTCCACCTCGACCACCTTGGCGTTAAGCTGACCAAGTTGTCGACTACACAGTCCGAATACCTGGGACTGCCTTCAGAAGGACCTTTCAAGCCTGAGCATTATCGTTATTAAATTTCCAGAGTACAATTCTGTTGTAAAGCCCAAAACCTGGTAAAAATTTGGTTTATGCTAGTCCTTTTTCCTCAAATTGGAATTAATTTCAAAATGGTCCAGTTAAGCTTAAGGGGTCTTAAAATTATAGTCAACAGCAATGGATGTCTTACAATTAGCATCCTGCAAAGTTTTAAAGCCCTTGAAGTTTTTTGGGTGATACAGCTGTGTGAATGAGCTGGGTGCGTGTGTGCTAGAGTGAGGGTCAAAGTTGTAAGACTATGATAAATAAACAATTTTTGTAATTTTTTTCTTTTATTACACTTTATATACTCCATCTTCATATATATAATATATATATGTAAAAACACTTGTTTCCTATTTACTCTCCATGAAATGAAACAATAGAAAAAAACATATTCTCATTGATGTTTTTGAATCAATTACTGTGTGGATTAACAAATTTAGAAATTGTTTCTCTTAAACCAACATGTTTATGAAACCAATTGTCTTGAACCTGGTCATGTATCAGCTACTTAAGTGTTTCGTCAATAATAATAATGTTTAAAAATAAAATGAGTTGTTAGATTTGTCTTTTCAGCTGTCCTTTAAAAGCAAACAATAATATAAATGTTTAGATATTAAATTTTAGAAGTCAGTCAAAATCACTGATAGAGATTGTCTACAGAATCAGGTTGAACAACAGCACTGAAGACAGACTTCAAGTAATTAAATGGTTCAAGAGGAAGAAATATCAAACAAATGAGTAAAATTTACCAAAAATGTCCGAGATAACATAAGCGTAATCTTTTGAACGTCTACATTTCTTGGCATTAGTGGGAATGCCCCCCCCCCCCCATCCCTTGTGGGGGGGGGGGCATAGGAGGCAAGGACTGAGACCCAATGTGAAGGATCACCCCTACCTTGGTCCTCAGCCCCTGCCTCCACTAATTTTGCATGGTCTTTTCTTCTCCTTCCCTTTTTTTCTTGTTCATCCCCATGTTCTGTCCACTTTTGCTGTTCTTGCCAAAACTCTTTTATCATAATGCTCCCTACTCCTTTAGCTCCTTCCCATTCTAACAACCTTTACCTTATGCTATACACTGTCACCGTCTCAACTCTTTTCACTACCATCTAGTATTGTTCAACCTGTAACTTTACCCTAATCATTAACTCATTCATAACCCTTTTTGCTATTCTACTTTACCATAGAACCATATGACCTTTGATGTCACATAGCGCTTTGTCCACAAGCCTCGTGCTATTACTATGTTTTGAACATGCCGCTAATGACCTTAGATGTTGACACGGCAGAAAATTTTCAATAGATAAATATTTAGTGGAAATGCAACTGATAATGCAAAATAATTCTAAAGAATTAAAATCTCTCCAGTCAGTGTTGCTGTGAGGAGCTTAGGAAGCAGAGACTGAGGCCCAATGTAGGGATCATCACTACCTTGGACCTCAGCTTTCACCTCAATTCATTCTGCAGGGCCTTTTCTTCGCTCTCTTTTCTATTCCTCCTCTTCTTCATCCCCCTCTGTCCACTCATCCAAATTGTTAACTCATATTTACCCTTTTTTGCCACAATACTTTACCATAATGCTGTGTAACCTTTGATGTCTGGTACTTTTGTTTGTTTAGACCATTGACCATTCTGGAAATCCACAAACATTGAATTACTGAACCAAAAATCTTTCATACCCTGGCCTTGCCAACCCCCCACCACCCCCCACCCCCAAGCCCCACCCTATCACTTTATTTTGTATACACTGCTAATGACTTTAGATGTTGATGCAGAAGAAAATTTTCAATAAATGAATCTCCAGTCGCAAAATTAAGTTTCATTTTATTATAGTTAAAAATAGAAATGCCTAGTATTTCCTGCATTTCTTTTTCAAACCAATGTATTTGAAAGCTATGATATGTAATATTGTTGACAGTGGTGATGATAGGTGTACATGTGTGCATCATACCCTGCCTGGTCAGGTCTGGCTTGTGGTGGCTAAGTGTGTGATGCCTCATCAAGGAAACCATTTAATGAACTCATGACGCTGCATCATCAGCATCCATGATTATTTAGCATATGACCCCCCCCCCCCAATCCCTTGCTCGTTGTTGTTGGGGGGCAAGGAGATAAGGGACTGGGGCCCAATGTAGGGGATCACCCCTACCTTGGTCCTCACTTTTCCTTTTCTTCATCCCCTTGTTCAATCCATTTATCCTAATTGTTAACTCATATTTGCCCACAATACTTTATCATGTTGCTCCCTACTCCTCTAACTCCTTCCTTTTCTAACAATCTTTACCTTGTACTATACCCCATCAGCTCTCCCTCTGTACCCTTTTCACTACCACACTAACCTCTAGTTCTGTTCAACCTGTAACTTTACCCTAATCATTAACTCATTCCTAACCCTTTTTGCTACTATACTTTACCATAGCACCATATAACCTTTGATGTCATATAGCACTTCCTTACCTGGGGGCTTTGCCTCCAAGCCTCATGCTGTCACAATATTTTGAATATGCCGCTAATGACCATAGAAGATGACATGGCAGAAAAATTTCAATAGATAAAATAAATACTTACCATGTGATGGTATGTTACCCTTCATTATTAGGCTAAAAGTTCTGACAAAATTTCTTA
>NC_061861.1:18602592-18610092 GCF_019202785.1 Penaeus chinensis | reverse complement strand
GGCTCTCCTTCGGATTCGCTGATGCTGGTGAAGCTAGTGGTCATGGATGAGGGGACGGTCTCCGCTTGACAAAGGAGAATGGTGTGAATTAACGTGAGATTCAGTTCTTGAGGGGTGAACTGGCTTAAACTCTAGAAACACACTCTTCCACACATATTCAGAATAAAAATAAACATATAAATAAAAATAAAAGGAGAAGAAGAACAGAACAAGCAAAACTATCAGTGTTTTAAAAACTTAAAATATGTTCTTGGTTTGAATGGATAACACAATACACTGCATTACTAAATCAATGAACAGCACTCTAACTACCAATACAAAAATCAAAAATCAAAATGAAAAAGAGAGAGAGAAAAGTTCTCTTATTTTCTATTTGGTTTGGACTGGGATATTCCATGATGCATTGTGTGTTCCTTCTCTAATCAAAACAAAAATTTAGGGGTCCTGCAAATGAACGGAAGCTGCTTAGACTGGTCGGTGGTACAATACCTCTGAACCGTGTTAATGGGACAAGTTTCGTGTTTACTCTGGAACTTGTAACAGGAGGTCTGGGGCTGGCTGTAGTAAACATTAGTACAGTCTAAATGGGACAGAAGTTAGATTCAATTGTTTTTTTTATTTCATCAATCAAACATTACAATGAACGTACCATGACAAACGGACTAGGTAATCTTAATTCTTACAAAACCATTTCTTATAAGTACTGTTATAGGGCTTAAATTTCTTCTCTCAAAATACTGTTTGATGCCAATGAATATCTTAATACATTTTTTTAACTCCATTTGACATAAAAAAAAGGATAATATGCTGGAAAAGTTAGGTAACAAATAAGGTTCATTAGGTCAGGTGTCGTTATTGATAAATCTGCCATCTCCTGACAGTCCCACTGGGATAAAAGCATTACAGGTTACGGAACAAATCAAACTGTGGCTATCTATGCTCATGCACCAATGGCAAATTTAATGTTGTTATGAGATGGTGATCCGAAGTTAGAAGAATGAAATGATAAAAAAAAAGTGACAATTACCTTTCTCTGTATGGTTCTTCTTGTTGTTGGAAGAAGAATCTGACGCAGGTGATTCAGATCTGTCGTTGAGGAAACTTCGGAGTCCTCTTTGTGCAGACGCCCAAACTCTTGATGCTGTTGCCGATCCTCGTGCGACTGTGCTTCCATCTAAACTTGGGCTGGAAACAAAGACACAGAAAATTATGTTTTTATCTTATTGCTTCTGTGTAACTTGAATTATTAATCAACTGATGCCATCTACATTATGGAGTCAATTAGGAAGTCAATGTGATTGATGTCTTCTTTGTACCTTATTCCATGAATTTTTGAAAGAAATGTTTAATCATTATCACAATTATTACTGTCCATATCACAACAATAATAATAACACTGATATTGATAACAATAATAGCATTAACAGCAAAGAGAATTGCAACCATTTTTTTTTTCTGAAGATTCAAGGTATGGAGTATACACGTGAGATCAGATAGGCCTAATAACTGACTTATTCATGACTAGTTACTCGTGGGAGCCATATTTGTTTAAGCAATTTTAGCAAAACAAAAAAACAGTGAAGAGGATGAGAAAGAGGAAACAAAGAGGAAATAAAGAAAGTGACAGAATAAGAAAAGAAAGAAAAAAAAAAAAAAAACTATAATTTCTAATAATTCCAAATTGAAACACTGAAGAGACAGAAGAAAAGAAAAAAAAAAAGGATGATAGAAGACGAACAAAACAAACATCTAATTTCTTCTTATTCCGTATCTAAAAACTACTCTCTAACAACACGAGCAACAACACAAATAAAAAAAGAACCAATATTCACCTGGATATAACTTCAATATCAGATGATGTAGTGGTTTCAATTTCATCCCCCGAGCTGTGCCCTGACGTGTGGCCAGACCCGACTTTCAGTGCCTCAGACCTGTCATTTCAGAGGACAAATAAGGCGCTGAAGAAATACAACTCTTTTGCTAATTAGTCTGAAAACATACTGCTTACAAAAGCCATGTTGACCCCTTCAGCTGGAAATTACCATCTCTGCTTAGATTACTGTTTGTTAGGCAAAGTATATCAAATTGCTATGATAAGTTATGAAATACCTTATGCATTTCAAATACACTGGAGGGTCACAAAATTAACATCTTTAGTCTAAGATAATATCTTAAAATAGTTGTCGAGACCTTAACTTACTTAGCTGCTTTTTCTTCTCTCTCTCTCTCTCTCTCTCTCTCATCTTTTTTCCTCCCTTTTTCTTTGTCTCTCTCTCAACCCTCTTCCTCCCTATTTCTTTCTCTCTCTCTTTCTCACAATTTTTCCTTCCTATTTCTTAATCTTTCTCATTCCTCTCCCAACCTATTTCTCTTTCTTTCTCTTTCCCTCCTTTCTTCATTTTTTCTTTCCCTCCCTCTTACTCTCACATCCTACTCTCTTTCTCTCTCACCTTCTTTCCCTCTTCTACATTTTTCTGTTTCTCTCTTCATTATTCTCTTTCTCATTCCTTCCTCCTTTTTCTCTCCCTTTCATTCTCTTCTCCCTTTTCCCTTCACCCTCTTTTTCTCTCCCTTTCATTCTCTTCTCCCTTTTCCCTTCACCCTCTTTTTCTCCCTCCTTTCTCTTCTTGCTCTTCCACTCACTTTTATACTCACAATCACATTTTCATCTCTTTCCCTCTATCCCATCCTCTCTCTTCTACACTCACTAACACCTCTACCTCCATCCCCTAATCCATCTCCCTCTCTTCGCCATTCACTTGAAATCTCCCTCTCCCTTCCACTCTCTCACCTTTCAGAGGATGATGGAGAGTGCTCCCTCTCCGGTGGAGACGATGCTCCGCTAGTGGCCTCTTCATCCCCCATGGCTTCCTCCAGGAGGCACCTCACGACAGAGCCTCCCGAACCCGTCATTCCACTATCCTGTATTACACTAGTGTCTATTTGTTCTTGTTCGCTTCCACTGATGTGGGATCTACTGGACCTGTTAAAAAGAAAGGTAAGAAAAGAAGGAAAAGAGAGAAAAATTAATATCATCTATAGAGTAGACTAAGATGGATGAGATTATGCTTCAAGGGAGATGATGACAAACAGAGCCAGAAAAATCAATAGGAGAAAATCAAAGGTAAATGACCTACCATAACATCTGTGTTGAATCCACAGAGGCTGTAATGGTGTCAGAACTGCCACCACTTTCCACTGACATGTCAAGCGATACCCCAGCAATGTTTCCTTCCATTCCTTCTGCTACTACATCTGCAGTGCTGAGAGTCCCAGATGCTGCAGCGGCAACCCCTTTCCTTTCTTCAACTGCTGCCTCACTGTCACACTTGCTGGTTTCATCTGCAGCAATAACATTTCCTTCGGGTGCTGAAGACTGGGTTCCTCCTTCAGGTGGTGCTGATTCCACTGGCTCCGTGGGTACTTGAGTGTCATGAGCAATCAAGCTGGCATCAAGAACTGTGTGGGTGCTGGAGGTGGATGTGCTATGGATGCTCTCGCTGGCAGACGTGTCCTCGGTCAGACTGCTGCTGGCTCGGGAACTACTGTCTGCCTCCCTGATGCCAGGACTGCTCTCTGCTGGCACTTTTGGACTCGCCTCCTCTTTTGAGGAACAGACGGGTTCCTCTGACTCCCTGTGGGTGGGCTGTTTCACCACAGCCTGGCCCTGACTAGTAGTGGACTCTTCCGCATTCCCCTTCGCCTCATACTCCTTTCTATCTATGGAAGACTTATCGTTTCCTCGGCTTTCCTGCTGGACTTTCTCCTGATTCAAGGCAGAACTGAGTGCGGGGGCTTCTACAGCGTGCTTATTCGATGTATGTAGTGTCGGCTGTGTGCTGACAATGTGAGTGGGAGTGGGACTTAGGTCTTGGGTTAGGGTATTACTACATGAATCCTGATGCGTGGGAGATGAGTCACTAGATGATACACCACTTAAAACCTGAGAGATGGAGAAGAAAATCGGTGATAAAATTTGTTTCTAGATTTTTTATTTCTTAGAAGAAAGAAATGTATAACAATAAAAAAATCTAGAACCTGAGCATGTAAAACTTCATAATTGTGTTTGTGAATCCTTAAAAAATAAAAAGATGAAAAGCAAACATAATGAATACCAAGAAGATGGAGGAGTATGAACAGGAGAAGAAAGAGGAGCCAGAGGAGAAGGGGAAAGAGAGGAAGAAAAAGAAGAAGATGAAGAGGAGAAAGAGAGAAAGAAAGAAAGAAAGAAAGAAAGAGAGAGAGAGAGGAGGTGGAAAGAGAAGGAGGAAGAGGAGGAGACAAAGAAGCAAGAAAAAAGAAGAAAGCAGAAGAGAAAGAAGAGGAAGGAGAAAAAAGAGACAAAGACAGAAAAGGTGCTTACCTCTATAGAAGAAGGTGAAGTTACCAGACTAGATGATCCAAGAACTTCTATCGACTCTGGGGAGCTAATAGGACTGGTGATTTTTTCGGGATGCAGGTTTACAGTCAGCTTTGATCTGTCGGTACTACCCGTGCTGACTCTTGAAGAATCCCCCTCTGGTGAGCTACCATCTGATGTAAGTACCACTATGCTGTCTGGTGTGTCAACTTCCGAATTACCTCGCGACATTGTGGCCTTTTGCTCACAGTTTTCTGGCCTAATGAGATAACTGAGACTACTTCTTCTGGGAGCTTCGAAAAATTCATTCTCTTGGTCACAGCCCCTCTCTAGTGCGCTGCTTCTATGGCTCTCCATGTTGCCATCAAACACGTCTTCTGATATAGAGGATGGAACGTCCAAGTCTACAGATCTCCCGCACAGCGACCCCTGGCTTTCCTGGCGCATCAAGCCTCCGCTGTCGCTGTCAACACTGCCCACGACCAAGCGGCTTCTGGCAAAACCCTCTACATCTATAGAGTCATCAGCTAAACTGACCTCTCTGGCTTCTAGCTCAGCTTGGGATGTACCAAACTCCCCTAAAATAGAGATGAAACTTATCAGGGACTTAACACATAGTATAAATATGCATATGAAAATATGAAGTTATTAATGACTTTTCAGGTTAAATGTTTGATTACACTATGTGATGTGAGCATGTTCTATTCTTCTCATGTAGTAATAATCTAATACACTTTCAGAGATAATATGCAATGAAAAAAATGTGCAATGTTAATTACTTCCACAAGTTTTTGACATCACCTAAATGTCCAGACTCTTTGTGATCTACTTTAAGAACCACTCTTGCCATGAAATTGAGGAAGATATTTGATAAACAAAATGAAGATTTCTTTTCCCTCTTATGAAATAAACGATCTGTAAACTATGAATATCATTCATGAAGACTCAAACTACTTAACCCAATGATGCCAAAAAAATGCTGTGCTCATTTTTTTATTTTTTTTTTTTTTTTTTTTTTGTGATATGTCTCTGCACATAGATGACTCTGCTACTGCTTAGCCACAAAGGAGTCAATTAGCAGACATTGTGACCTTACTTGATTTCACCTTTCTTTGAATTGGTGAGAAAAATCTTCTTTTTACTAATGCTATGAATATTGATGGTGTTATTTTTATTACAGACTTTATAACTACTATAATATTATAAACATTAGTGTCAGCAAAATAAGATAAGGTAAAATATTTTCGGGCAGTACTCGTAATTGGCTCATTGGTGACTTTAGTACAAGTGTAGCCTTCTATGTGTAAAAACAATTAATAAAGTAAACTCATGCTGGGCACGGCAAGTGTGGTGGCATTGGGTTAATCTCAGGGATTTACAGAAGATTCATTAAAAAAAGAAAAAAAGAAAAAGGAGTGAGAGAGAGAGAGAGAGAGAGAGAGAGAGAGAGAGAGAGAGAGAGAGAGAGAGAGAGAGAGTGTCAAGCACAAAACCACCATATGATGATTTGAATCTTGTCTTGGCAAACCATACAATGCAACTAAGAGGATTTTGAGTTTCCACCCAGGGCGAACAACTTCCGCCCTAGACGGTACCTTCCAACTGCTGCTGTTCAGCGGACATCACCATTATGCTGCTTTCCCAGCCCCAACCCCACTCCTGTCTGCTGCCCTCTCCATCGTCTGCTGACTTCTGCTCCTCGGGGTCTCCAACTTCACTCTGCTTTTTGGAAGGAAAGGGAATATCAACTCACTGCAGTAGATGAATAAAAATAAATCTAGGTATAGGCTCAGATACACACACACACACAAAGCAAATATCAGTTAGAATAACAACATTAAAACAGTCAATCACTCAATTCACTCTATATTGGGGAAAGGCTGTCCTATCAATTCCTTGATTTTAAACAGCCACAAACTATAAAATGGAAATTTGTTTCAAATCCTTGATTTCTAGAGGTCTTAATCTAATAATCCCATTATGTCAAACTAAGTCTCTGTGACATAACACCGTGACAAAAATTTCTATATAAATTTCCCACACAAAATCATACTAACAAAGCTCTTTAGGTAAAGCTTAGTTTTAGAGAACAAATGAGACAGGGTTCACAGAATAAATAACTACAAAATCAGAAAAAATCACATTTCAACAAGAATTTAACATGACAAAGAGAAAATATAGACAATATAAGCATTCAGACATTTCATGATGCATATAATTCTAATGACATGACCTTAAAATACTGTACATCAGGTAGCTATCTTGCATTGTGGAATCATTCATTCTCATTAACACATTTTCTACAATTTCTCACAAACCAACCTGAACTCCTCTCTGCTCTTCCAGGCTAGCTGTGCGAGGCTGAGTCGACACAGGACTCTTCGCTAGCTTCAGCGACGGTAAACTGGTACTGCTGCGAGGAGGCTGGGTGGCAACGACATCCTTCTCCGATGAACTTCCTGGGATTTCTGAAGGGGTGACAAATATTTATTAGTAGAAAAACAAGCTCTTTGATAGCTGGATTTCAATGTAGGTTATCCTACTATCCTAAAAATGAAAGTATATATACATATTCTAACTTTTACTTACCGGTCCAAAATAGAGAAAAGAAAGAAAGAATTGGAATTCGCAAATTCAGATACCACTATGATGATATAGCTGATGAACATTACGCATACTTTCCTCGGATCTAATTCTCCTCTGCAGTTATATGTAAAGTGAACATTTCAACAATACAAAATGCTCAGTCAACTGCTGTACTCACCCTCTGACTGCTGTTTACCAATAAGTGTATTTTCAAAGAAGGAACCAGTGAAAGAGCCCCAAAGACTCCCAACCATGGCAGATGAAGTTTTGCGCCCATCTGTAAAAAAAAGAGGACGCAGAACGTGCAGTCACTCCACTAATTACGGGTGATGGACGACACAAAGCAAACCACAAAAACAATCCGCAAATTCCCTGAAACTTTACCTGATACCTGAGCCTCCAGATTAGAAATCACACGGGGTTTTGTTAAACTTCCCGAGGAACACATTTAGAGAGAGAGAGAGAGAGGTATTCTCGTTGTTGCGTGCAGCCATAGTCAAACTGTGTCGGTTTGATATGGACTTGGAATCTGGATATGAATGGAGGCCAAGGGG
>NC_061861.1:18590092-18592592 GCF_019202785.1 Penaeus chinensis | reverse complement strand
TGTGTGTGTGTGTGTGTGTGTGTGTGTGTGTGTGTGTGTGTGTGTGTGTGTGTGTGTGGTGTGTGTGTGTGTGTGTGTGTGTGTGTGTGTGTGTGTGTGTTTACATATGTATTACATACGTGTCATCACACACTTCTCGGAACAGCCAACTACGCAAATTGTTTTCCTCGATTTTTTCCTCCCCTGTGCGAACCTAAAAATAGACCAATGAAAGATACGTAAATTAATTTTCTGGCCTTTTTCATTTAATTATGGTTTATAAGAAAATAGCCATGTCCTTCTCTGCGTTTAAGAAAATTGTATCTAATTCTTCCCTGTATATATATTTATAAGCACGTTTCCCAAACACTTGTTTCATATTTATTACATATGTTTTCCGTGCGCTAGATATAACGTTGGAATGTGCCAATACATCAAAAAGAAAAGGAAAAATCTTATATACTTGAAATCTATTTATAAATGAAACATATAAAGTATTTGCAAGGGGGAAATAAAATATATAAAACGGCAAGTTAGATGTCACTTTTAATAAGTTATAAGTTAATTGTCACAGGGATATGTACAAAGGGTCTGTGATAGGTTCAGAGGCTTATGAATAGAAAATCAAATCAAATGATAAAGAATTATCATGTATATGATGTAGTAAATATGCATACCATCACTAGAAAGATTTAAATTAAAGAGGTTCACAGACTTTCAGAAGATCAAAGGGGCTTGATGAAAAAAGGGCACTTCCCTGGTTTAAAGGCTATTTATTTTCCCTGATTTGGACTATAAGGGCCCTTTTTTTCCAGAGTTTGGCTTAAAGGTTATTTCTCCTTTCCTATCATTGACTAAAAGGCCATCTTTTATCCTCAATTTTCCCTGATTTTAGCACATTTTTCGTTCCCTGATCTTGCCTGAAAGAACACTTTTCCCCCTCCCGACTTTGACTAAAATGACACTTTTTCCCCTGACTTTAGCTAAAAATGACACTTTTCTTTCCCTGGCATTGACTAAAATGACACTTTTCTTTCCCTGGCATTGACTAAAATGACACGTTTCTTTCCCTGGCATTGACTAAAATGTCACTTTTCTTCCCCTGGCATTGACTAAAATGACACTTTTCTTCCCCTGGCATTGACTAAAATGACACTTTTCTTCCCCTGACCTTGACTCAAAGGACACTCTTCTCTCCCTGACTTGCACTAAACTGATACTTTTCATCACATGAAGAAAACACAGGGGGCCAAGCATTCCGAGCTCCGCCTCACCCCTTGTGACGTCACCACTATAAATGCATGGAATTAAACTCTCTCTTAAAAATCTTGTCGTTTTACTTATTCAATCAACTCCAGTGATTGCACACTTGAACTGCAGATATGTTGCACACACCTAGATGAAACGATTTGTGTAGTCTCATGTTCACACACACACACACACACAAACAGTGCGTATGTGTGTGTGAGTGCGCGCGCGTGTGTGTATGTGTGTGTGTGTGTGTGTGTGTGTGTGTGTGAGTGCGTGCGTGCGTGCGTGCGTGCGTGCGTGTGTGTGTGAGTGCGTGTGTGTATGTGTTAGTGTGTGTGTATGTGTGTGTGTGTGTGTGTGTGTGTGTGTGTGTGTGTGAGTGTGTGTGTGTGTGTGTGTGTGTGTGTGTGTGTGTGTGTGTGTGTGTGTGTGTGTGTGTGTGTGTGTGTGTGTGTGTGTGAGTGAGTGCGTGTGTGTGTGTGTGATGTTTTTTACATGAATCAGGTGTTCTCACAGTGGTTGCTATCGATTCCCAAAGGGTCGATGAGTAACTAGGGGGTCGAATTTTAAATATCTGAAGGATTTCAAACACCATTAGATTAAAAAAAAGTATATCAATCGCTTAAATTCAGACAATTGGTCTGAATGGGGGGGGGGGGGGGGGGGAGGGCGGCGAGCGAAATAAATACAGTCGGCTTTAAGGGCCCTGCGAATTTTTGAAAAAAAAAAAAAAAAAAAATCTAGGAACATTTTTAAGTTTACGACCAAAGCTATGGCAGTGTAATTTAGGCTAAAAAAAAAAAAAAAAAAAAAAAAAAAATCGTGTGGGGGGTGGGGAGGAGCCAGACCCTGAGGGAGGACTGATTGCTACCCCCACAGATGATGACCCTGACCCCCCCCCCCTTCATCGTCTCTCGCACATTACAGTGCTGTTTCCTTTTCATCAAAGTATATTTTCAATTACTACTACTACTCAGATTATTTCCTTCATCATAGTTTTTTTTTATATTTTTTTATCCTAGAATTAAGATCTAAGGGGACGATAGAAAATTCGTAACACCATTGGGGATCGACGATTCAGAAAATTTGAAAAGCCTTGGCATAGATGAACATACCTAGCGTTGTCTTGGTGATGACATGACACAAAGCTGTTCACGTCAGGTTCGTGTTCTCTGAGCAGGTGTTTACTCAAGGTCGGGTGAGTACTTATTACGATCCTGTAGACTCACATATACATTCGTATGCTCTTTCTCTTTCTCTTTCTCTCCCT
>NC_061861.1:18545092-18557592 GCF_019202785.1 Penaeus chinensis | reverse complement strand
AGAGGGAGCTCGCTATGCAGGAGCAGATGACTTACATGGCCAGCGTCATCAGCAGACTCCAAGCAGATAAAGCTACGCTCGAGCAGAAGATTGCTCTCCTCCAGTCTCTGCTCTCGAATCTCGAAAGCTGAGCTGGAACAGAGAGTGGTTATAGAACTAGTGCTGTATTCTGGATATGAACACACGTATAGTTCTGATTTTATAACCAGCCATGATGTCGATATCATTAATTAAAGCTCCATGTTTAATTACAAGGTAGGTAACAGACTATGTTTATAGAACTGAGAGTCATTGAAGAGGACTAGAGATTTGTTAACAAGTATTCATCGACGCCGAATTTGGTCTTCACACTAGCTAAGGGACACGGGCACGAGAGAGATTTTCTCAGCGACCTCTGGAGAAAGCTTCCATTCATGTATTTATCTTGATTTACGTGCAAGGAATCCCGACAGAGAGAGAGAAAGAGAGAGACAGACAGAGAGAAAGAGAGAGAGAGAGAAAGAGATGGATAGATCGATAGACAGAGAGACAGACAGAAACAGAGAAAACAATGAAACTAGGATAGTTCGACAATTAAAATTCTCAAATCGCCTCCTATGTTGCAACGAATCAGGTCGAATCAGTTGAACACAAGTGAGACCTTAACTTTGAACGGTAAACTAAACACTCAATTCATTCCTCGTTTTCGATTTTACTATACTTAACATGAACAAGAGGAAGAAGAAGAAGAAAAAAAGAAAATGGTTTGTGGAAAACAAATTGAAGCTAAGATATCTAAGCTGAAATTAACCAACGATTTGTATCCGCTTGCCTAATTTGTTACAGGAATAACACTCATTAGGGATGTTGACTAGTCAGTGGTGAGTAAAACGTACATGGAAGTAATATTTCAGAAAAAAAACTGAATGTCATTTCTTATCCTTAATCACACACATACACAAACACACAAACACGAACATGCATACACACACATACACATATATAAGGGGTATGGTGTATATAGTGGATGTTCATGTGGTTCAAATACGATACTGTCAAATGATTTTCATTTCGATAACGTGATGTTACTTTCAGCCCAGAAGAATAACGTTAATTTGGAAATCATCTTTCGCAGATTTAATCCATCTTCCTATATTTATATCTCTCTTTCTTATCCATTAGGTATTTGAGATAAAAAGCCGAAAAAAAACAAAAGAAAAAAATCCTTTCTGCTCGTCTCCATAAGGTATTTTTTTGCATGAAACGTTTTATATGAATGGTATCGCTCAGATCCAGCAGATCCTCAGAAACAGCAGAAAAAGCTACTTTATCGCAATGAAACTTAACTTCATAGTCTCCCCTGAAGATACTTCCCCGCGGTCTAAATTTCAAATCGAACATCAAGCCTTAATTCACGGAAAAATGGTAAACCAGAGCAACTAGCGTACGTGTAAAATGCGAGATGGAAACAGTAAAAGTGTTTATACGTAAAGTGCTGTCAGTGGACATGCCTGAGAATGAAAACAATGATGGAAATAGTGAAATGGACGTGGATTGAAAGCGTGGTGCAATTGTTGAAAGATTCCGTACGTAACATACCGTCAGTTAACAGGACGTGCGCTAAACAATACGTTACACAGGGTTAGTCCCCCATCGCGCCTCCAGGAAAGGAAAAGTCGTAGATGTAACTCGGGCGTTTTCTGCGTCTGTTCCTTTCCGTTCCAACAAAGGAGGATACGAGTCACCGGTCGCTCCCTTCTGGAAAAAATCCCCGGGTGGTCCTCCATGGCTCGTATATAACCTACTCACGCCCTCCTGGCCCCCACTGACGCTCCTGGGCACACTGGCGTCGAGGTAGCAAACGTCCACGATGTTTCCAGCAAACGGACTCGGGTGCTCGCCGTCCAGCGACCTGGCGTCCCTCTACGACTCCGCCTGTCGAGACTTCGATCTCGACTTGCTGGACGCCCACCAGGTCCACTCTCCTTCGTCGGGACAGTCTAGCGACGGACCTGAACAGTCCAGCGCCACTTCTCCATTTTACGACGACGAGATCCGCTGGGAGCAGCCCAGCCCTTTCTGCTGCCAGGACCAAGCTCCGTCCGCAGGCACAGACGGAGGCAGCGCCTACCTGCCCGCCGTCCTGGAGGCTTGGCCGAGTCCCGTAGCATGCGGATTAGAGCCTGCCCCATCGGCCTCCTTCAGTCAGGAAGAACACGGTCCTTGCGGCTGGGAACCCAGCCCCAGCATACACCAGTGGCCGCCGCAGGACGACCCTCACTTGGAGCGGAGGAGAGTCCGGGCCGTCAAGGCTCACCTCAGCCGCCAGAGGGCCAAGGAGAGCAGAGAGCACCTGCGGCACGACCTGGACCAGGTCAAGGCCCAGCTGATCCTCCTAAGGGCGAAAAAGACCAGACAACGCCGGCGGATCGCTATCTTGGAGGCCCACTCGGCCGACCTCACCCTCGCGCCCGGAGGCCACACGCCCTCCCTCCAGACACGTGGCGCAGACGCCGAGGCTCTGAACTAACGGGCTCTATCCCTCTATCTGAAAGGGATGACATGCAATAGGTTTGCTAGATTAAGGTGTATTTTTATTCTCATTGTAGATATTATATTAACTTATTCATATCTGCTTCTAGTATTAGGATTTATATTAGTATCGGTTTTATCATGAAATTATACTAATATCAAAGCAATCTTTATACTGGATTGGAATATTTATACGAACAATATCTTGCCAAAAAAAAAATACATGTTGATAATAAACCTGTCTTTTGTTTATGGATCCTATGGTGGTACCTAAAGGCTGAACAGCAAAAAGGACAATGAGTCAATATTTGCATAAAGGAAACAAACAAACAAATAAAAAACAAACAAGAAAAAAGAGAAAAGCAAAATAAGTAAGATAAGAAAAAAAGGTAAATGAAAATTAAAGAATGAAATAGAAACTAAAACACTGATTTACTGTAAACAAAGAAAAACAAAGAAACAAAAAGACAAGGGAGAGCAAAAAAAAAAAAAAAAGAAAAGAAAAAACAATGAAAAAAAAACGAATGAAAAAACAAAGAAATCTAAAGAAAACTAATACAACGTAATCAGAAAACCAAAGCAAAATGGAAAATAAACGCAAGCAAAAAAAAAAAAAAAAAAATAATAATAATAAAAATAAAATAAATAATAATAATAACACTAATGATACCAACAATGATAATGATGGTAATGGTAATAAGAAAATCAACAGCATGAAGACGTTCCAAATCATGTACACGTCAACATACAGAAATTAAGATTATATTGAACATAAACTGAAAAGGTAATTATTTATCATTAATATCCTAAATAAAATACATGAAATGAAATAAAGATTATTCAGCATTAATATCCTAAATGAAATATACAACTACATGGTGAAGAGAACAACAATAATAATAATAATAAGAGACATCATAATAATAATAATAATAATAATAGTAATAATAATAATAATAATAGCAATAGTAATGATAATAATAATGGAAATTATGATAATAATAGTAATAGTGATAATGATAATAATGATAATGATAACATTACCACTAATAATAATAATAATGATAATATTACCACTAATAATAATAATAATAATGATAATAATAATGATAATTGTAATAGTAATAATAATGAAAGTGATAATGATAATACTAATGACGATAATGATAGTAATGATAATAATGCTAACAACAATGATAATGATAATGATGATGATGATAATTATAACAATGATGATAACAATAATGATGATGATGATGGTGATGATAACAACAATAATGATAATGATAATGATGACAACAATGAGATATTAATGATGACAGTAAGGAAAAATGACACTGATAATAATGATACTGAATTAATAAATATAAAAAAGGTAAAGTAATTAAGTAACTATCATCGTCTTGTTTTTGTTATTATCATTATTATTATCATTACTATTATTGCCATTGTTATTATTATCATCATCATCATTATTATCATCATCATCATCATCATCGTTATCATCATCAATATCATTATAATTATCATTATTATGATCATTGCTATTATTATTATTATTATTATTATTGTTATTTTTATTAGCATCATCATTATCATCACTACTTATTATTACTATCATTATCAAATGACGGACCTGGACGAATACTAATTTTTTTGTGTTTATTTCTAAAAGATTTAATTTTCTGCGTTCTTTAGTATCTCTAAATGTAGTAATCTTTGTCTTATTTAGTCGCAGTTAAAAAAAAGACAAGAACGAGACATAGTAAATTTTGTCATTCACATCCCTTCCTCCCCCCTTCCCCCTCTCCCCCTCCCCTCCCTCCTCTCTCCCCTCTCCCTCCCCCCTTCCCCCTCTCCCCCCTCCTACCTCCCCCCTCTCCCTCCCCTCTTCCCCCTGATGAAAAATTTGATGAAAACAATGAAGGAGTGTTGAAAATATTGCAAAAATACAATAATTAAGATTGTTATGCTTGATTATTATTGATAGAAAATAAGTGTGAATGACATTTTCTTATTATTATTCTAATAATCATTATTATTGTTATCATTATCATTATTCTTGTTATTAAAGTTATTAATATTATTATTATTATTATCATCAATAACATTATTATTATTATTACTATTATTACTATAATTATTGTTATTATCATTATCATTGTTGTTTTCGTTATTATTATTATTACTACTATTGTTATTGTTGTTGTTGCTGTTGTTGTTATTGTCCCGTGGTTATTATTATCATTATTGTCATTTCTATCATTAGTACTATTATTACTATTATTACTATAATCATTATTGATATTACCATTACTATTATTATTGTTATTATCACTTTTTTCGTTGTTATTGTTATTATCATTATCATCATCATCATTAATAATGTCTCTCTTATTATTATTTTTATTATCATCATTATTATAGTTATTACTATGATTGTTATTATTATTATCATTAGCAGTAGTGTTAGTATTGTTGTTATCATTACCATTATCACTATAACGAGCATTATTCTTGCAATGATTATCATTATTATCATTATTATTATTATTATTATCATTATTATCATTATTATTATTATTATCATTATTATCATTATTATTATTATTATCATTATTATCATTATTATTATTATTATCAATATCATTATTATTATCATTGCCATTGTTGTTATTGCTATTATAATTATTATTATTTATCTTTATTACTATTGTCATTATCATTGTCATTATCATCATCATCATAATCATCATTATCATTACTACTATTATTATTACTACTATTATCGTTATTTTTAATATCATTATCATTATCACCGTTATAACTCTTTATAGTTTTCATTATCATTATCATTATAACTATTTACAAATTATCATCAGTAGCATTACAAAAATATTCGATATTATTATCAGCATCATTATTATAATTTATATCTATATCAATAACATTCAGTTTTTTTAAGGAGAAGGAGAGGGATATAGAGAGAGAGGGGGGGGGGGGAAGGGAGAAGGAGAGGGAGAAGGGAGAGAGAGAGACAGAGAGAGACAGAGAGAGACAGAGAGAGAGAGAGAGAGAGAGAGAGAGAGAGAGAGACAGACAGAAAGAGAGATTAATATTAATAAAGAGATAAAGACAACAGTAGTTTACTTTGGCGCAATCTGTGATTTAAAAACTTATGATAACACTCCTCAGGACTCTTTATCCAAATTCACACAGGTAAACAATATTAACCTTCTTTCTGACATAAACTCTACGGGAACAACACGCCCCATTTAACTTCACCAGGTAAAGTTTTATCACACGAAGCTGAAAAAAAATAATGTATTGTGATTTCTCTTACTAGGCCAAACTAACCACATGAGATTTTGCTAATAAAAACCCGCACGTACACATAATTACTAGAATACAACAGGAATATCTAGAATGAAACTAAAAGAAACTTAAACCACCTATACACATGCCTTTTTTTTTTTTTTTTTTATATCGTCTCCAAAATTCCTAACATGTTGATACACTTTGATACATCCTTAAACACGGTTGCACTTTACGCGAAGGTTATTGAAACCTGTTAAAACACTTTTTCGTTCTGTCCGCAAAAGCGATGCACTCCGGCCAGCCAATCAGAGACCGATATTTTTCAGATATATTTCACGTCGTTTCAGATAGGGATTTACTCGTTTGTTTCTTGATATATAAGTCATATAGAAATAGGCATAAACTGTTCCCGTGCCTTTTAAGCAGTCAAGTAGTCAAGTTAAACAGTAAAGTTCACTCTATATGGGTAAAAATGGAAGTAATTAATGATTTAGAATATGACTAGCTTAAAACCGAGTATACATTTAGATTATGGTTAAGCCAAAACAGTATATATTTTAGATTGGTTTGGTTCACATGAATTCAGATGAATTAATTGTATGATTTAATTTAGATATAGTTTAAATTAATAGATTAATTTAGCTAAATTAATTCTGATTAATTTCACGAGTCCAGTGATTGCGTGGTGTGTTATAAACCGCATTCCTGATATTCATATATATCTAATTCCATTTTATTAACCTCTTTCTTATATTTAGGTATGTGTTTCTAATTATATATGATTTACTAATTAACACGTTATCCAATAAGTATCTTGTCTTTTGACTGGGAATATCAGTTCACAACAGAAGTATGGAAAACAAGTTCAACCCGACAGCTTTCCTTAGATGTGATGCCTCCTTCTTGGGATAGAAGAGGTTTCTTGTGGTATCGGATCCTCTCCTCTCTTACATTAACAAATTCGTGTTTCTTGCGGTTATTGCGACCTAAAGAGAAGGGTTACGAATATAAAATAATAAGTTATAGTATATATATAGATGTGATATCTGAAAATATTAAAACATACAGTTCCAACATAGTTAGAGGAGATTAGAATGAAAAAGAGAGAAAAAATTTGAAAGTGATATGAAGTTAGAGATAGAGATAGAAAGAAAGAGACAGATATAGATAGACAGATAGACAGTGCTAAAGCAAGAGAGAGAGAGAGAGATAGAGATAGAGATAGAGATAAATAGATAGATTGATAGATAGATAGATAGATAGAGAAAGAGAGAGAGAGAGAAAGAGAGAGAGTTAGAAAGAAAGAGAGAGAGACAGGCAGGCAGAGAGACAGAGAGACAAATCGATAGATAAAGAGAGAGACAGAAAAAATACTGATTATAGTGTGCAAAAAGCTTGAACACCACACTATTCTAAACCATTTTAAACTGGAAATGGTTTTTCTTTTCCTGTCATGTAATTTTTAACTGCATTCTTTTCCTTTCTTTTTTTATCTAGTATAGAAATTAAAGGGATACAAACACAAAAAAAGAGAAAATAATTATCATTATCATCACTATTATTATCATTATCATCACTATTATTATCATTATTATCACCATTATTATCATTATTTCCATTATCATTATTTCTGTTATCATTACGTTGTCGTTATCTTTATTATCACTACTCCCACCAACACCAACCTCCCCTCCCCCCCACCCCCAAGTCATCACACAACCTGTCAATTAAGAGTTAAATTGTCATCACCAATTCGCCATTGTGTCCTCAGTCATCACTTTTATATTGAGTGCGTTCGTCTTCGTTGGATGAATAATTAAATTAATTCGAAGTAAATAAGCATTAAATATGGAGAAAGGTTGAAAGGTTGTTGAATTGAGAAGGAAATTAATAAAGAAATGGATAAGTGAAGAGATATATGAATGAATAATCAGATGAGTGGATGATTGAGTGAATAAATGAATATGAAGATAAGTAAATGGATGAAATTAATAGATATTTTTTTCGCTTGAAGTGGAAAAGACAAGATTGATAAATTTATTATTATACAACGGATTGTTATCATTACTAACCATACAGATTATAATTATCATTGCCTAAACTAAATATTATTATTATCCAAACGAATTCTCTTACTTCTCAAGACACTCTGAAATTTTGAATCAAGCTTTCGCGGTAAATTACCTTTTTTGCACATATATTTGATATAATTTTCGCGGTAAATGACCCATTTTGCACACATACATAATCTAGTTTACACATACGTAATCAAATCTAATCTAATTTGACACACAAATTTACTCTATTTTCGCGGTAAATGACCCATTTTGAACACATACTAGATCTAATTTTTCGCAATGAAAAACACACTTGTAAACACATTTTAAATGACATAGTCTAGTAATATCGTTTTCTTGTTAGTCATTCACATCCGTTTACGTAGTTTGTGGTAACATCATAATACTATAAACATCCTGTTTGACGATTTCTTACGGGAGTGAAGGATTTTAGATGCTGGTGATTATATATAGCCCGATATATGTATAGTGTGTGTGCTTATCTCTCTCTCACTCACACACACACACACACACACACAGACACACACTCACACACATATACTTATATATGAATGTATATGTGTGTGTATGTTTATGTATGTGTATGCGTATTATGTATATATATGCATATCTGTATCTATTCGTGTATCTATATCTATATCTAAACGTATATATATATACACACACATATATCCCTATCTTAACACCCAGGAAAAGTTATCAGAATATTTGTCATATTTAGTTTTCGTCATTCTCTTGTAAATAAACCTCGGTCTCTTGATGTTGTCTCTGTATACAAGATAATGATAATGATAGTGATAGTGAAGATGAGTATGATAATGATAATGATAATGGTAATAATAATGACAATGGTGATATTGATGATAAAGTTAATCATGATGATAAGTTAGTAATAATTATGATGATAATAATAATGACAATAACAATAATAATAACAATGATGAAATATTGACAGTATACACAATACACATGAAAGGAAGCCAACAGTCCTGAAACAGGACGGAACCAACTCTAGAACAGTCCCTTCTTCAGGGGAAAGACGGGTAGGAGTTGTAAATACATTGTTTCAAGGACTCGTATGTGCTTTGTCAGGATACGTCTTGTCGGTAGTTACCCTTCCGAATAAAAAATCCCCGGAAAGCTAACCTGCTGGTATATATATCCGGTAGGAGAGACTCGGATCACATTCGTCCTGACTCCTGGCATTACGGTGACAGCAAAACCTTCGTCGACGATGTTTCGTGCAAACGGACTCGGGTGCTCGCCGTCCAGCGACCTGGCGTCCCTCTACGACTCCGCCTGTCGAGACTTCGATCTCGACTTGCTGGACGCCCACCAAGTCCACTCTCCTTCGCCGGGACAGTCTAGCGACGGACCTGACCAGTCCAGCGCCACTTCTTCATTCTACGACGACGAGATCCGCTGGGAGCAGCCAAGCCCTTTCTGCTGCCAGGACCAAGCTCCGTCCGCAGGCACAGACGGAGGCAGCGCCTACCTGCCCGCCGTCCTGGAGGCTTGGCCGAGTCCCGAAGCATGCGGATTAGAGCCTGCCCCCTCGGCCTCCTTCAGTCAGGAAGGACACGGTCCTTGCGGCTGGGAACCCAGCCCCAGCATGCACCAGTGGCCGCCGCAGGACGACCCTCACTTGGAGCGGAGGAGAGTCCGGGCCGTGAAGGCTCACCTCAACCGCCAGAGGGCCAAGGAGAGCAGAGAGCACCTGCGGCACGACCTGGACCAGGTCAAGGCCCAGCTGACCCTCCTAAGGGCGAACAAGAGCAGACAACGCCAGCGGATCGCTATCTTGGAGGCCCACTTGACCCTCGCGCCCGGAGGCCACACGACCCCCCTCAACCAAAGCAAAATGTAACATTTCATCATCGTCACCATTATTATTATTAACTTAATCATTGCTGTTATCATCATCATCAACCTCAACCCCAGGTATTCTGAATGCATTTTGATAGTCCTGTTGCAGAATCGTACTGTAGCATTATGGTTCACTTGATATTTACGAATCAAACGTCCCCCCTATGCTATTCTGACGGAGAAGACAGGTAAATAAAGATTGTCTAACACTTTATCACTCATGCGTTTTCCCTGATCACATCCTTTTCCTATATCGTATAACCATACTGATATTACCTGCGTATGAAACGAAACAGAATACACGGAAGAGAAGAGATGAGGCAAAGCTCATTCAGGAAAAAAATATTACTAATATTATCACTGTTTATCATCATCACTATCATCATTGTTACTATTACTATCATTACTATTACTATTACTATCATTACTATAACTATTATTATCATCATTTTTGTAATCATCATCATCATCATTATCATCATTACTAACATTGGCATTATTACTATCATTATCATTATCACAATCATAGTTATCATTATCATTACTATTATCATTATTGTCTATGATAAGGAATATTGCAATACATATCCACGGCAATTGCAAAGAAACAACGGAAACCTCAGTGTCGATTATTGTAAGGAATAACCATCATTATTGAAGGAGACTGAATTAGCCTTTGCAAAACCATCTACACAAATTGTAGGTGATGAAAGGCATAAATATACAAAAAACACTTTAAAAATCAGTGTTTGTAAGGTTAGTCAAAAAAGAAAAGAAAAGAAAAAACAATTGATAGCCTTTAAATAAATACGTCAAACATATTCTTGGCTGTTTCTTTATTGTTAATAAAGGGGCCACGGAATAGAAACAAGTGTTACATAACCGATGATAGATATATAAATAGATAAATAGATAGATAGATAGATAGAGAGAGAGAGAGAGAAGGAGAGAGAGAGAGAGAGAGAGAGAGAGAGAGAGAGAGAGAGAGAGAGAGAGAGAGAGAGAGAGAGAGAGAGAGAGAGCGAGAGAGAAAGAGAGAGAAAGAGAGAGAGAGAGAGAGAGAGAGAGAGAGAGAGAGAGAGAGAGAGAGAGAGAGAGAGAGAGAGAGAGAGTGAGAGAGGGAGAGCGAGATAGATAGATAGATAGATAGATAGATAGATAGATAGAGAGAGAGAGAGAGAGAGAGAGAGAGAGAGAGAGAGAGAGAGAGAGAAGGGAAAGAGAGAAAGCGAGCGAGCGAGAGAGAGAGAGAGAGAGAGAGAGAGAGAGAGAGAGAGAGAGAGAGAGAGAGAGAGAGAGAGAGAGAGAGAGAGAGAGAGAGAGGGAGGGAGGGATAGAGGCAGAGAGAGATAGAAAGAGAAAGAGAGAGAAAAAGAAGAGAAGAGAGTAAGAAAGGGACAGATAGAGATAGATAGATAGATAGAGAGAGAGAGAGAAATAGAGAGAGAGAAAGAAGAGAAGAGAGAAAGAAAGGGACAGATAGATAGATAGATAGATAGATAGATATATAGATAGATAGATAGAGAGAGAGAGAGAGAGAAGGGAGGGGGGGAAGGAGGGAGGGAGGTGATCATCCTAACAACCACAAATGGTGAAAGTAAAGAAACTAGAAACTAGAGACTAATTTGATGATATAAAATACAATAATATAAAATACAATAAACTTGTCTGTCACGAAAGAAAAAAACAAACTATCTTTGTTTCATTGAAACAAAGAAACAAACAAAGAGGAAACTGCTCACTGGTTTTAAATACGTGAAAACAAACGCAAGGAAACAAATAAAACAAACAGAAAGGAGACTACTCAATTATTTTCAATTAATTTCGAGAGAAAAACAAAAACAAACAAACCTATCCACTTGTTTTAAATCTGTTGCGAGAGAAAACAAACAAACAAACAAAGAGGAAGCTACCCACTCGTTCTCAATCTGTTACGAGATACAAACAAACACAAACCAACAAACAAGGTAAAACTAGCTACTGATTTTCAAGTAAACAAGTAAACAAAGAGACAGATAGACAACAAACAAGCAAGTAAAGAAACAAACCATTTATTTTAAATCTCTTGCACGTTAAAACAAACAAACAAAAACAACTCACAACTTATCTAAATAAACAAATACACAAAAAATCAATTTATTTCAAATCCATTACGAGAGGAAACAAAGAAAGAAATAATAATGATAAAAAAAGACATATTCTAAGCCCATTACTAGAAAAAGACAAACAAACAAACAAATAAAGAAACAATCTACTTATTCTAAATCCTTTCGAGGGAAAAACAAACAAACAGACGAAAAACAACTAACCACTTATTTAAACAAACAAACAAAAAAATAAGCTCTCCTTCAGGAGAAAAAGAAACAAAATAAAAACAAAAACAATCCATTTATTTGAAATCCCTTGCAAGTAAAATAAAAACAAAATGTTTAAACTCCGCCAAGCGGTAAAACAAACAAATAAACAAAAAGACAATCAACTTATTTCAAATCCGCTACGGTAAAACAAACAAACAAATTAACAAAAAATCTGCACATTTTAAACCCATTAAACATGAACAAACAAACAAACAAAAAACAAAAACAAATAAAGTAAGTGGTCTTTAATTGTCCACGTTCATTAATTTTTTTTTTTAAATTTATTTCCAAGAAGATTAAAATTCGAAAAGGTCGGTTAAAGTCCCGTGTCACAAGATGGCGCAAGATTTTTGGCGCGTTTTTTTCATTT
>NC_061861.1:18535092-18540092 GCF_019202785.1 Penaeus chinensis | reverse complement strand
AATAATAATGATAATAATAATGATAATAATAATGATAATAATAATGATAATAATAATGATAATAATAATGATAATAATAATGATAATAATAATGATAATAATAATGATAATAATAATGATAATAATAATGATAATAATAATGATAATAATAATGATAATAATAATGATAATAATAATGATAATAATAATGATAATAATAATGATAATAATAATGATAATAATAATGATAATAATAATGATAATAATAATGATAATAATAATGATAATAATAATGATAATAATAATGATAATAATAATGATAATAATAATGATAATAATAATGATAATAATAATGATAATAATAATGATAATAATAATGATAATAATAATGATAATAATAATGATAATAATAATGATAATAATAATGATAATAATAATGATAATAATAATGATAATAATAATGATAATAATAATGATAATAATAATGATAATAATAATGATAATAATAATGATAATAATAATGATAATAATAATGATAATAATAATGATAATAATAATGATAATAATAATGATAATAATAATGATAATAATAATGATAATAATAATGATAATAATAATGATAATAATAATGATAATAATAATGATAATAATAATGATAATAATAATGATAATAATAATGATAATAATAATGATAATAATAATGATAATAATAATGATAATAATAATGATAATAATAATGATAATAATAATGATAATAATAATGATAATAATAATGATAATAATAATGATAATAATAATGATAATAATAATGATAATAATAATGATAATAATAATGATAATAATAATGATAATAATAATGATAATAATAATGATAATAATAATGATAATAATAATGATAATAATAATGATAATAATAATGATAATAATAATGATAATAATAATGATAATAATAATGATAATAATAATGATAATAATAATGATAATAATAATGATAATAATAATGATAATAATAATGATAATAATAATGATAATAATAATGATAATAATAATGATAATAATAATGATAATAATAATGATAATAATAATGATAATAATAATGATAATAATAATGATAATAATAATGATAATAATAATGATAATAATAATGATAATAATAATGATAATAATAATGATAATAATAATGATAATAATAATGATAATAATAATGATAATAATAATGATAATAATAATGATAATAATAATGATAATAATAATGATAATAATAATGATAATAATAATGATAATAATAATGATAATAATAATGATAATAATAATGATAATAATAATGATAATAATAATGATAATAATAATGATAATAATAATGATAATAATAATGATAATAATAATGATAATAATAATGATAATAATAATGATAATAATAATGATAATAATAATGATAATAATAATGATAATAATAATGATAATAATAATGATAATAATAATGATAATAATAATGATAATAATAATGATAATAATAATGATAATAATAATGATAATAATAATGATAATAATAATGATAATAATAATGATAATAATAATGATAATAATAATGATAATAATAATGATAATAATAATGATAATAATAATGATAATAATAATGATAATAATAATGATAATAATAATGATAATAATAATGATAATAATAATGATAATAATAATGATAATAATAATGATAATAATAATGATAATAATAATGATAATAATAATGATAATAATAATGATAATAATAATGATAATAATAATGGTAATAATAATAATAGTAATAAGGATGATAATAATAATGATAATAATAATGATAATAATAATATCAATTAGTATTATTGATATCATTATCATTATCATTACTATCACTTTTATCATCATTATTATAGCAATTAAAATAATAGGTATAAATATTTCTAGAACAAGTTTGCATCTTTAACTCATAAGTTATCAACTGATTCGAAATAATATGAACGTACTATTTCTATCATAATTATCAATGTTATCATTATCATTATTGTCATTATTCTTACATTATCATTTACGCCTTATAATGGTCTACATTACCACTATGTGAATAATATCCGTAGCAATAATGATATAACATGTTATACGTGGACGTCAATCAAGTAGCTTATGCAAATGTAGTAAAATAGTTGTCTTAGGACGATGCTCCGCCCACATTACTTGAAATAATTGTAAATATTTGGCACTGCAGACAAAAAAAAAAAAAAAAAAAAAAAAAAAAAACCCGCTGCGGATAAAACAGAACAAAAAAACCGTTCCCGTCGACTGGTTTCTGAAAACTTAAACGCTTAGAATCACCTTGCGCAATGGTAAACTTTCAAAATAATGACTTTTCTTCATCAAATACATACTATTATAATTCTTAATGATACAGGTATTATTACTATTGTCACTATCATTATTATTTTGGTTATCATTGTTTTAGTTATTATCATTATTATAGTATTGGTATTATCATTGTTATTGTTATAATTATCAGTATTACTATTGTTAATATCATTATAATTATTATCATGATCATCAATATTATTATTATTATTATTCGAAAAAAACATTAATAAATGCACTGCTTCTAGTACTTGGAAAAAACATACACACTAAAAAACAAAAGAAAAAAAAAAAAAAATGAGTTGCAAAAATACCCAAATTGATTTAATGCAAACCAATTACCAATGCAAACTAGCGATTGTAATTAAGGCATGTGTATGAATGTATTACAGTAAGTTAAATATGTGTATTTTTACCACATATTTTCATGACGTACATACACATTGATGATGACATAGAAACGTATGAGAAAAAAAAAAAAATTGAAAAAAATCATATTCCTCACTTCTATTTAAACATAATCATTTTTGAGAATTGCGTACATACTATGGGAAACCTAACAATAATCATACGTAATATTGTGTTATAACGGGGAAAAAAATGTATCAGCCACGTAGGGTTGTATAGGAATAGTGAAAGATATTTATAATCGTCTTCATGGCATACAAAGAAAGAAAACAATGAAGGAAAAATAAAGCAGGAAAGCCAGCTGTAAACAACATACAAATAAACCTTATACAACGAGGAAATTACTTCGCTAACTTCAAGACATGGAAGTCATTCGTATTATATTCATAACAGAAAAAAAAACAAAACTCAAAACAAACAAACAAGTGCTGAATACCAATGAAAGTCAAATTATTAATTTATTACCAATTTATCAATCCTGCTCCACATGTCAACTTGTATTACGTTTTTTAGACTATTTTGAGCCCAGGAATAAACGTTATACCTTTCTGCATAACCTCATACTATTTTCAGATGCTGTTCATTATTAAATATCTTTTAAATGCTTCTTAAATGGCCAATTAAAGAGTTACAAAAGGTATATTCCCCAATTCTATTTAAAAACAATGTTTTGAGAATTGCGTACATGTCCATGGGAAAACCTAATACAGTTATACGTATCATTGTGTTATAACGAACAAAATGTATCCTCCACGTAGAGAGTCATGTAAGAATTGTGAAAGATATTTATAACTGTAATTGTCTTCATGGCAAACAGAGAAAGAGACACTGAAATGAAAATAAAGAATCAAAGACCGCTGTATACATCATCAAAATAAACCTTATATAAGTAGGGAATTACTTCACAAAATGTGCACGGAAGACATTCGTATTATATTCCTTGTGGAAAATACTGTCAACACAAAAAAAGAGAGCTGGATACCGCAGCGGAATACGAGCGTATTACTAATCACATATTCACCGAATCCTCCAATCGTACGTATAGCCGTGCCAATGCCGGAAAGAGTAATAGATAGATAAGTGAATAAATAAATGGTACCGATACAACATAAACACGGTATTTACGTAGAGAAGCATTCATGAATTGACCGAGGGATGTACGTATGATTGCGCGCGCACACGAATGAAGAAGAAAGAAGATGATGAAGAACGAAAAGCAAGAAACAGAAGAAGTAAAGAAAAAGTAGAAGAAGGAGGGGGGGGGGGGAGAAGCAAAAATAAAGATGAATAGTAATAGAAGCAAAAAGAAAGATGAAAAGTAAAAAAAGCAGAAAGAAACAGTAAGGGTATAAGAAATAAAAAAAGACGAACAAGGAAAAGGAAGGAAAAGGAGGAGCAGAACAGACAAGAATGAGAACGAAGAAGAGAAAGCGCAAGAGAGAAGAAGGGAAGTCGTCCACTAGGTCGAAAAAGACCCCGTTGGCATCGAACGCCAAAGGGCAGCGGGGCTCGGGCCGGCTCCTGCCCCGACTGCCCGGGAAGATTTTGCGCGAATGCGAACGTCTCCCGGGCCGCGGGTGTCTGGAGAAGAGGACTTTTCCCTTGCACTCCACCGCGCGCCGATTCGCTACTTATAGCCTCGCCTCCGCCGGCCAGCCTCAGACCACGGTTGTCCTGCTCGTGCCCTGCCTCCTGAGTTGGTGTCCTTCGCCAGGATGTATTTTCCCGAAGAGCCTGACAGCGCGCCATTGGCCGGTCGCGGCGAGTTTAGCAGCGACATCCTCAACGAATTCGACCTCAGTCTGCTCGACGAGAGCCTTTCGGAGATACGAGACGGTGTTCGGATTCCCGACTCCTTTGCCGAAGCCAGTGTCGTTCCTCTGTCGCTGAAGAACTTTGTTCCGAAGAACGGCCTTAGCCTTCCCGCTGGGGACGCTTCTCAGAACTTTTTTCAGCCAGAGATAAACGCCTCTCAAGACATTTTCTATCCAGGGATAGACGCCTCTCAAGACATTTTCCAGCCAGGGATAGACGCCTCTCAAGATATTTTCCAGCCAGGGATAGATGCCTCTGAAAACATTTTCCAGCTAGGGATAGACGCTTCTCAAGAAATTTTCCAGCCAGAGATAGACGCCTGTGAAAACATTTTCCAGGTAGGGATAGACGCCCCTCAAGGTATTTTTCAGCCAGGGATAGATGCCTCTGAAAACATTTTCCATCGAGGGATAGATGCTTCT
>NC_061861.1:18522592-18525092 GCF_019202785.1 Penaeus chinensis | reverse complement strand
GTAATAATAATAATAACAATAATAATAACGATAATTATAATAATGATGCTGATGGTAATAATAATAATAATAATAATAATAATAATAATAATGCTAATAATAATTATTCTGATTGTTATTGCCCTATCATTTGAGAATGGTAATAAAGATTGATAGTACTATTACTACCATTATTATTAATATAGTTGTTATCATCATTATAAAATTATAATTTTCTTCAATATTATCAGTGTTATAATGATGATGATAATAATAAGGAAATTAACAATAATTATCATTATTGTTATTGTTATGATCATCAGCTTTTTTTATAAAGATTATAAATAGTGATAAATAGATAATGATGATGATACAAATGAAAATGATTATGATTATAATAATAATAATGAAAATAATGATGATAATAATGACAAAAATAATAATGATGATAACAATAAAAGCATAATTATAATGATAATGATAATGATGATAATAATAATGATAACGATAATAATATTAATACTAGCAATAATGAAAATTGTAACAAAAATAATGAAAATGAAAGGATCATTATTGTTATTATTGTTATAATGATAGTAATAAAAATAATAATAATAATCATGATAATAATAATAATAATTATCATTATTACTGTTATCATCATTATAATTGGTATTATCATTATTATCATTAATATAATTTATTAATGTCATTATTACTATTACTATTGTTATTATCGTTAATAGTATTGTTATAATCATTATCATCATTAATATTATATCAACATACTCAATATATCATCAACATTAATATCATCATCCTTATCAGTTTTATTGTTATTACTATCATCATCGTTATCATTATTGTTGTGTTTGTTATTATTGATATTATATTTATATAGTAATATCAATAGTAATAACTTTCTGTTATGATGATTATTAGTAATAATACTATTATTATCATCATTATCATTATTATTATTATTATCACTATTATTATTCATATTACCATAGTTGTTGTCATCATCATTATGTATATATATGTATATATATATATATATATATATATATATATATGTGTGTGTGTGTGTATGTATGTATGTATGTATGTATGTATGTATATCAGTATGTATATATTTGTGTGTGTACCTGTATGGACTGAGATTGAGAGAAATAAAATTATATATATGTATATATATAAATAAATATATATATATATATATATATATATATATATATATATATATATATATATATATATATATATATATATATATATATGTATGTATATATATATGCGTGTGTGTGTGTGTGATATACAGAATGATAATTAGATATAGCTAGACATATAGCTGCAGATCTGTGATGATTTATAGTTAGATATACAAATCTATAATTGTAAACTATAGTACCCAACAAATTCGTTGGAATCATTGCATCATCTTAAACAACATCAAAATATCCCGAAAATGTTAAAGGTGATATTTTCCCCGCTAAGATAAAAGAAAAAAAAAAAAGAAGAAAAGAAAAGAAAAATCCCCTAAGTTTCATTGCTTCATCATGCCTAAGGCCCTTGGATTTCTCAAGAAGGGCTAGGGGAGGCAGCAAGCTCTGTATATAAAGAAATAAGCTTCAAGGAGGTCAGTACAAACTCAGTTGACCACGAGTTTGCTGTGGATTTTTTCCCCTGCGGTTACACTGGTTCCCCTTAGGAATGTTGTCAAGAGATAGAACAACTGATCTCCCAGAGGACCCTGTAACTTCTGACCATGGAGATTTGGCAGATTATATCCTGAGTGATTCCAATCTTCCTTTGCTTGACGACATTGGTGATTATTTGCAACAAATTACTCATCTGTCGAGCAATCGTTCCCTTGACGGCAACACTGTGCCAGATGATTACTATGCATGGGATCCCACTAGTTCCTGGTCTGTAGCAGCACAAGATTCTTTTAATTCAACTGTGTGGAATCCAATCGACATTTTCCACTTCGGCGATGCTGCTGCCGCCACCCAGATGACTAGTGATAAAGTGCTCCGCAGTATCCAAAGCGGTAATGTAATTGATAGCTGTAAATTTGCTCCCGTCTGTGATTCTAGCTGTTTGCCATCGCAGGGAGATGCTGCTCAGGCTACGGGGAACCTTTCCGAAGATCTTCTGCAAGGAAGCGCCATGCCCACCAAGCAGCCGACTATGAGCACTCAGGGAACCGTAAACAACCGAAGTGAAAGCCGGAAGGAAGAGGCATTGAGTAGCGAACCAGCCACCGACGAGCTGGAGCGAATCCAGGGCCTGGCAGGACAGACGCCCATCCCTCGCTGGATCCAGGTTTCCGCGAGAGGCAAGCCGAGGACGTACGAGTGGCCGCCCCAGAGCGACCCCGAGATGGAGAGGAAGAGACGGCGCGCCCTCAGGGCCTTCGGCAGCCGCCAGAAGGCCTCCAAGCGGGAGTTTCAACTGCAGAAACAAATGACGGACTTGGCAAGACTCATCATGGAGCTGCAGTCCCAGAAGGAGTCGC
>NC_061861.1:18512592-18515092 GCF_019202785.1 Penaeus chinensis | reverse complement strand
AAGCGGGAGTTTCAACTGCAGAAACAAATGACGGACTTGGCAAGACTCATCATGGAGCTGCAGTCCCAGAAGGAGTCGCTGAAGCACAGGATCGCTCTCAAGGAAGCGGAACTTCAGAAACTGCAAGGCAGACTTATGTTGATGTGAATCATATTGCAAGGTTTTGCTGCAGACCCCAGTGTGTCGAAAATGAAAATTTACTTTTATATATACCGAAATAAAAATAATATATTGATGCTAATATAGTAGGTGGTCCTATACATTACTGTTCTTAAAAAAAAAGTCCAATCCTCTCCTTTTTAGAGTTTTTGTATATGTAGCTCAATAACTTGACATAGATTTAATGATAAAGAAATTGTCTTCTATTTCACTAAACACTTTAAAACAAGCCATTTTGAATTTTGTTTACTGTTCCTTCTTTGGATCATGTCTCTTCTCTTTTGCCTGGCTTTCTTTTTTCATGAAGTTCTGATAGATATGAAAGCAAAGAATCACATACGGATGAAATTCAAACACACACACATATTATTTTGATGATGAAGAAAATATAAACAAACAAGTACAAAGGCGTGAGGAAATGAGATGGCATTGCATGTAAATATGACAGTTCCTGAAATTATCGTTCAGCGCTGGTGTTTGAATGATGATGAAAAGAAAATAAAGATACAGAAAAAGGAGAACATATATATATATATATATATATATATATATATATATATATACATATATCTTTACCTCTCTGTCCATCTACCCATCTGTTTATCTGTCTATCTAGCCATCTATCTATCAGTCAGTATATCTATCTGTCTAGTCTTCTGTCTACCTATATATCAATCTATATATTTCATCTATGTCTGAACATCGAGAAGTGAGTCGTAAGCATCCTTTCGTTTTAGAGCGTTCACACACACACACGCACACACCCACACACACACACACACACACACACACACACACACACACACACACATATATATCTTCATATCATATTCATACCATCACCAATGCAGTGTTTGACGAACTATTTGGCACCATGTTGACATCATGTAGTTGATTGGGTCTTTATACTGGGGTGGCTGACCTATGATCCTTCCCCAGGGAAGTAGTTGCTTAGGTAGTCATATCTACGTTAGAGTCACTCACTACCGTATCTAAGTTTGACTTACCCCTCCCCCCCCAAAGAAAAAAAAATGCGTGTGTATGTCTATGCATATACATATATATTTACACACACACACACACACACACACACACACACACTCTTGCACACACACATCCATCTATCTATCTATGCATATATTAATATATATTCACATACAAACTATATATATGTATACATATATATTCACATATAAACTATATATGTATATGTATATATATATATATATATATATATACATATATATACATACACACATACACACAAACAAAGCGAAGAGAAAGAGAAAGACTGAGAGAGAAGTATAAAAATGACAGAACAGTACGTATGTGATAATTCCAGGAAACAGTTTACAACACGCTGTTATCTAAATTACACGATAAAGAAGATATACTTGCGCACAAATAACTTGTACGCGTAATAGCATGTATTAATGTAACAAAATGCGTTTTTGGGGCTCGTATATTTATATATATATACATATATATATATATGTATATAAATGTATACACACATATATATACGTCTTTTTTTCTTTTTAGCGTGATTTGAATAAAATATGTATTGTAATATATTTCATACTTGATAATAATATATAAAGAAATGCATAAAAGAAATATATAAAAAATGCGTATTGATATTAATATATGTGAATCTATCAGTCAACTGTAGCGTTTACCATTATCTACGATTTCATACTAAAATCGTTATTACTAATTAAGATCATTTCTAAAATCAAATACACAAACAAACGACAGTGCAATTAATCACAAGAAAAACATAAAATAGCAACTAACCGCAGACTCTTGGGAACTCTGAAACTTATTTACATATGCTTTGTATTCTAAATCCTTTATGAAAATAAGGGGAAAAGGGAGAGGTAAGAACGAGGAAAAGAATTCTGCCTGTTGTGGCCTCATTTCAAAAGCGCGGAATGAGAGAAAGGATGCGAGTAGACTTTTATTGATGTGAGTTTGGTGCATTTCTAGTTTTATAGTTGATGTATAAATAACATTGATTTATCTCAGCTGAGATGAGAGCCCCGTCGGCTTTTATTACTGTGACGGATTAATTTCGGAATAAAACATACATGAACAATAATTTATATAAACAAATTTCTGTTTTGAATTTTAAGAAGTTCCGCTTCCCTGAGAGCGATCCTGTGCTTCAGCGACTCCTTCTGGGACTGCAGCTCCATGATGAGTCTTGCCAAGTCCGTCATTTGTTTCTGCAGTTGAAACTCCCGCTTGGAGGCCCTCTGGCGACTGCCGAAGGCCCTGAGGGCGCGCTGTCTCTTCCTCTCCATCTCGGGGTCGCTCTGGGGCGGCCACTCGTACGTCC
>NC_061861.1:18490092-18492592 GCF_019202785.1 Penaeus chinensis | reverse complement strand
ATTTTGGGAGGTTTATGATGAACAAGTGATGATATTGCTACAGATTTGCAAGACTCAACTAAACAGCATCTATTTAACACTGGGAAAAAGCCTTATCTATAGTATCTTTGGATTAATAATTTATGTATATGTTTTATTGTCATAATATCCCTATTCAACTCGAACTACGAAAATGATATCAAAGTAGTCTTCGCTTCTTGACTCCAGGAGTGACGCGTTTCCGGTACGAGGAGGATACGTTTAGCAAGAAAAATCCCCGGACTGTTCGTATATATAGCTCCCGTCGACGGCACCTTAGTATTCATTATTTCGACGTCTCAGAAGCTCCACATATCGCTTTGATAATGTATCCCTCAATGGCCTATGGCGGCTGTCAGCACGGGGACTTGGATCAGCTGTGCAAGTCCGTCTGCCAGGGCTTTGACCTCTCGCTTTTCGGAGAGGAGGCCGAGGCGTCCTGCCAGCCATCCTACGAGGAAAGTGTGTCCTTTGCAGGATTCCAGGCATTTCAAGAGCAGGATTCTCTGACGTCTGGGGATATTTCCTCCTACTCCAACTTCGGTGAGGCGGCGTGGCACTCACACGACCTCCCCCTCGACCGAGCGTACCCAGAGGAGTTCTCGGGAGGCTGGTCACCAGACGCCCACCCCTTCGGCCACCCCAACTACCACCAAGAGTTTACACCGATCAACGAAATGGGCAGCGAAGGGGGTAGTCCCTCCCCTTCAGGCAACAGCACGAGCCCGACTCTTCACCTCGATAGCCGCACCCTGAAGATGCACGAGTGGTCGCCGCAGACCGACCCGGAATTAGAGCGCAAGAGGGTGAGAGCACTCAAGGCCTTCGCCATCCGCCAGAAAAATAAATCGCAAGAAGCGCAGTGCCAGAGTAGACTGGAGCAGGTGAGAGGGGAAATCGCCCGCCTGAAATCGACCAAAACAAGACAGAAAAAACGACTCGATATCTTAAATGCCATCTGGCAGCAATATAGATAACCTGTTCCCAACGGCGGTCGGACGAACTACCGGTAAGTTTCTCTCTCTGGGATTTGTCTATCTGTGTATTAGTGGTAATGAGGATAACAGTGATAATCATGGTGATCATGATAATAAGTATTAATACTGATGATAATAAATGATATTAGTGATACGAACACTATCACTATTATATTATTATTACTATCATTATTAATACCATAGTCATTGTTGCTATTGACTTACCTTATCATTACTCTTAATTTGTGCTCATCATGATAATTTCCATCGCCAATTCATCTCAATCCTAAATTAAATCTACACCCTATAATTTTCTTTCATGCCATTCTCTCAATATCGATTTAATCTCCAAAGACTGTCTTCATTCGCCCGTTTTCTTTTGACAGGAATCCCAGCCCCATTAAAAGAGGAAATGGCAAATAAAAGAAGACTCTGCTGACTGCTGACCTGCTTACCTGCTTACCTGCTGACAAACCACGTTCTTTCAAACTTAGTTACCAAGTTCCTCAGTTCATGGTATGAACTAGCGTGAAACTTGAAGTAAAAAACTTTATATTGTGTTTTATATTTATTTATATATATATCTATACTATATTATATAGTATATTTATAGTATATTTATAACTGGTTTAAACTGTGTCTATCACTATGTTCGGATAACATCAGTTTTACAGTCTTAGACGATGGCAGGTATGACACGGCAAATCTCTTTCTCTTTAATTATATTAATGATAATAATAGTAATAATCTTATGATAGTTATAATGATAGCCAAAATATTATCATTATCATTATTTATCTTTAGCATTGTTATTTGTTAGTGTTATTATGGAGTATGTGATAAGTGATAAATATATATATATATATATATATATATATATATACATATATAATATTCATAACTACTACTAGTACTAGTATTTATTTAATTTATGTCATATTTATTGTTATCAGCTTCATCATCATCATCATCACCATTATTAAGATTAGTATCACCATCACTGACCATCACGATCATAAGTACATTACACCGTGACGGAAACTATTTATTATATGTAAGCAACACTGTAGTTTATAATGTTATTAGGAAATAAGTCACTTATTTATAGCAATACTTCTCAATGAAGGTTTCTGCAATTATATATATTGTTTTTTTTACATGATGACATGGAGATGTAGTTTTCTTTAACGTCACACCATACTTGTGTACAAACACCAACGAAGAACATTAATTTTAAATCGAGTTACTTATAAAATTTCCTGAAATGAACGTAAAATAGCCTCTCAGATTCCTGTGCTGAAGTGTATAAATTCTACTTTTCCGTGGTAAAAATCTGTAAAGTTATCAACCGCATAAGAATCCATTTATCAGATTAGTGAGGCAAGAGAAAATGACGATAATAATTGGCAAATAGTGAATACATCTGATTTATTAATTTACTTTTCATATGGCATCTATAGGGGATGAGTTGCCAAGAAGTGATTTATGGCGTGGAATAATGCTAT
>NC_061861.1:18482592-18485092 GCF_019202785.1 Penaeus chinensis | reverse complement strand
TATCGGTCTTTGCTGATTCTTTGGGTCCATCAGCTGCGTGGAGAAGGAGGGGTGTAGGGCAAAGCCCTCCCAGGGAATCCTGCACCCTCAGGTTACTTGGTGGGGGGGATTGCCCCCCCCTGGCCCCCCCTGGCCCCCACTCTTCCTCCTTGGGTCCTTGGGAGGCTTGCCTGGTTGTCCCGAGGCGTCGCCCGGCCGGGGATTGCCATCGCTGCTCTCTCTGAGGTGCGACGGCCTGGTAGTGGTGAGACCAATAATGGTGGTTATACCTACTACTGGTCTGGCTGTAGCAATGGTGCGCGCCTTAGGGTACCGCTTCCGTTCCTCAGTCAAGAAGGTTACCCCTGTTGACGAGCGCATCCTGCTTGTGAGAATGAAGCACACTTTGGGCTTCATATCTCTAGTGGCAGTTTACGCTCCTACTGAGGGAAGTGGGCTCGAAACTTGACTCTATTGTGGATCAATATCCCTGGGGGGACATCCTCATGGTCTTGGGGGACTTCAATGCGGTCACTAGCACTGACAAGGAGGGATACGAGTTATGCATCGGTCCCTATGGCTCTGGTACTAGGAACATCAATAGCTCATACCTCTTAGACTTCGCAAGATCTAGGAGGCTGAGGATTGCGGGTCCGTGGTACCAGAGACAAGATCTACACCGCTGGTCTTGGTACTCCAATACTGGCGTTGTAGCTAAAGAGATCGACCACAGACTTGTTGTTACAACTCTAAGGCTCCACCTCAGATCTAGACGCATCCCGAGATCTCACCAGCAGGTGTTCCATCTCGAGAGGCTCAAGAGTGAGGAGGTAGCTCAGTAGTATGCAGTGAAGGTCTCAAATCGGTTTGAAGTGCTTGGCACTCTACATGACCCCGCTGAACTGTGGGATACCTTTAAGCGGGAAACTCTGTCAGCTGCCGAGGAGTGCGTTGGGGTCCGACCTCGGCGGAGGAGGCGTGTTGTCTCGGATGAGACACTGAACACTATAGAGATGAGTCGTGCTGCCAGACTGGATGGGAACCATGTCTTGTACAGGGAGCTGTCTCGCTCTGCTAGGGCCTCTTTGAGAATGGGCCAAGAGAGGTACGTTAGGGGCATCGTGGAAGAGTTGGAAGGTCGTTTTGCCCAAAATGACCTTCGACCTGCTTTCCGAGCCCTGAGGGAACTCCAGTCAAAGTCCATGTCTCAACTGTGCTTGGTGAGGGCAGTGTGTGTGTGTGTGTGTGTGTATGTATATATATATATATATATATATATATATATATATATATATATATATACACACAGACACACATATACACACATTTACATATATGTAAATCCATATATATACATACATACATAAATATATATATATATTTATATATATATGTGTGTGTGTGTGTGTGTGTGTGTGTGTGTGTATTTATATATATACATACCTACATATATATATGTGTACACACACACACGCGCACACACACACACACACACACACACACACACACACACACACACACACACACACACACACATATGCAAATAGATATGCATACATATATATTTGTACATTCACTAAAAAAAAATATCTTTACTCGGGAGTAGATGAAACCGAAACGATCGCTAGGAGTTGATTCGGTGTTTGTGCTTGTTGTCTTCAAATCTCGGAACAGATGAAGCTTCATAATGATTTTGAATAGTATTTCGGAATTGATATGGCTAGGGCCTTGCATCATGCCACTGTTAACAATGAAGATCTCATGGACCATTTGTAGCGTCGTGATTACGTTTTACTCTGAGGGACTATCATGAGCCGAAATATAAGAAAGATTAGGTCATTCGAAGCCAACCGTGTCTCTGTGGAAACAACACCAAGCAAATGGAATGATCAAGTCGATGTCATGCAAAAGACGTGCTATACGAAAGACAAATAGGAAGCTTGCACTGAAGCGCATGGATATCATGAGCTAATGAAAACTATTTGATGGCAACACCTCTTACATCTAACTGAGTTCGAGAAGGGGGAGTGCCCAGTATATATATCGTGAGTCATTTTGTTCTTTGTTTTTTATTTTCATTATTCTTCGGAAATATTTAAAAAAAATACTGCAATGGATGCGGATCCCTTTTTGTTCTGCTGGTAACATCCGGCGGGACTGTCAAAAACTGGCTGTCGGGCCCGGCACATTTACGGGGCATACCCTGGACGAGAGGTTTCCACCATCGGCGAGGGCTGTGGTGTTCCTCGAGCGAGGCAATATACCTCGTCCAGGATAACAGCCCTATCCACAGTGTCGTGAAGGCGTGATTTCGGCAACACCCCGAGATCACGCTGTGCCACATCCACCCATATCACCAGATCTGTCTTATTGAGAATTTCGTGCAGCCATTGGCAGGGACTTCCCCAAAGATCATACCCGCAATCGTCATATTGTCGTTGGCCAAGCAATTACGTCATGGGAACAATTGTGTTCTGCACTATCCACTAACGCCAGTTAACGGCGGCGTTAGGAGCATCTT
>NC_061861.1:18470092-18477592 GCF_019202785.1 Penaeus chinensis | reverse complement strand
TCTGAAGGCCCAAGTTTCTGCTCCGTACAATAATACAGGTATTATCACAATTTTGTACATTCGACTTCAGCTTGGCTGGTAACTTTTTGTCACCCATCACGGCAGAAACCTCTCGTCACTTGGCCCACACTGCCTTTACACGGTCTTTCACTGCTCTCTCACATCCTCCTTCACTTGCCATCGTGCTGCCGAGATACTTGAACTCATCAACTTGGTCGTACTTTGTGCCGCTCTCCTCTTTGAAGTTTATCTTTCTTCTTGCTCCTTTGCTGCTTCTTAAGCCGACAGCCTTCTTTCTTTCATGTTCACTTTTAGCCCTCAACCCTCGAGTGCCTTCTTCCACTTCCTGAGCTGTGCTTCTCAGTTCTTTTCACTCGTGTACTAGTCACTCGTCACGACTGACAAAAACGCGGGCAAAAGAGATACGTCATAGATCTTTACGCCTGCAAATACGACAGCAACAAACCCTATTAATGAAAGGATTCAGTGTCTATGGTTCTGCGTGGATGAGTGAGTGAGTGTGTGTGTGTGTGTGCGTGTGTAAGCGGCAGGGAGCGTCAATGAGAATGAAAGCGAGAGTGACCTCACACAGAGCGGAAATGTATGACAAACACGAAGATTAGCGTTCATTTTAACAACAGTGCTATAAACTAGCAATAGAATTAATACAAAATAATTTTATCTACCACAACGAATTCAACCTTTAATGATATGTGACAGAATGACGCACTAAAGAACGGTGACGTGAAAAATATTCGCAAGCTTTCTCGCAAGCGAATCCTCTCGGGGTCAGCAAATCTCCCGAGGTAGCCATGTCCAGCTGGGTATGCAGACTTCATCGACCGTACTGTACGAAGCGAAACGAGCTGGGGAAATTTATAAATAACTCACTCTTTTCTGCGAATTTGTGATGGGCGCTGATGATGCCCTACGAATCACAAGATCGCTTGGGATTTACCCAAACATACCAGCGACTTCTAAAGGGGAAGGATGTGATTAATAAGCGAATAACGATTCAGCTTAAAGCTTATTCCTACATTATTTAACGGACATACTTCGGGTCACCCGACTCACAGTTACGAATAACTTCGGTTATACCTGTACTTACTATCGTTACGTCGGAGCGTAGATCTATTAGGCATATACGCAACCCTGGGTCAATCAGGCATCCCTGTGCACTCTGATATGGGGAAGATTCTAACGCTATACACACAATGATAAATGTAAAATCGTGTTACAAGCTCCGTTCCAACGCCGATAGAACGTGTCACCAAATGAGCAATTCAGCAATGCTACGCTTTCCTATAGTCAAACAATGTCAAACTACCAAATTAATGGGAACAGCGAGCTGTCTCTCAAGCCATTTCACGTGTCAATCGACCGGAAGTGAGAGAAAGTGAGGTCAGGTCACCCAACTTCCCAGACGGGTTCCCTGATTAATGGCACTCCGAGGTCAGGTCAAGACGGGAAATGCGCCATGAGAATAGAAAGAAATGAAATAATATTCGTGATAAAGATAAAATCACGAAGCCGTTAAATTCGTTGCAGTTGAAACAATAATCTCCAATTTCTTATAACGAGAAAAATAATTAAATACTTAATAAATGAACGATATTCATGTTTGTTCACTACATACCGTGATCACACAGTAACACGATCTAAGGTCAGAAAAAAAGTGAGAGAACGTACCACGACCACCTTGCCACCAGAATGTAAAAGGTACATGGTGGACAGCAGTGATACTTAACGCACGAACGACTCACAACACATGTAAGGGGACACTCACGAGACGAGTCTCGGGTAAATGCTGAGTGCGGGGAGGTCGGCGGGTCCGTTGACCAGCCCTGTGGGGGGGGGGGGGGGGCTGGTGAGATGACCTGAGCCCACGGACCCTGGGGCACGACTGAGAGTCCAAACAAGGTCATATGAATTCGTCATTTATATAATGAGAAATGAAGAATTGTAGCTCTCATAGAAAATGGGAGATGGAGAGACATACTTTAGGATGATCTATGGAAAATGTGAAAACTTAGGGGGACTTTAGAAAATGGCAAGTTAAGCGCCGTAGTTTCGGGTGATGGAGAGACGTAGCTTAGGGCGATCTACAGAAATTGGGAAGTCCGGAGATTTAGATTAGATCTACAGAAAATGGGAAATGGAGAGACATAGTTATGTGATCTCAAGAAAATAACTATGCTTAGGAAGATTTGTAGAGAATGGGAAGTTAAGAGACGTAGTTCTAGGTTAAGAGAAAATGGGAAATAGAGACGTAGTTTAGAGTGATCTACAGAAAATTGGAAGTGAACAGTTAAATGTAGGGAATGGGAAGCTAAGGGTGATCTTTAGAGAATAGTTAAAACCTGTAACTTAAGGGGACTTATAGAAAATGGAATCTAGTAACTTGTAGAAAATGGGTAGTGAAGAACCGTAGTTTAGGGTGATGTACAGAAAATGGGAAGTCAAGTGATATAGTTTGAAGCGATAAAAAATAAAAGTTAAGAGAGTTTGAAGCAACAAAGAAAATGGGAAATTAAGAGACATAGTTTAAAGTGACAAAGAAAATGGGAAAGGAAGAGACGGCATTGAGGGTGATCTATAGAAACCTGATGGCAGCCTTTCACCCCTCTCTCTCCCCCTCCCCCCCTATCTCTCTCTCCTCTTTACCCTCCCTCATTCCCCTGCTCCTACCTCTTCTCTCCCTCTCCTTTTCCCCTTTACGAAAAAAAACAGATAAAAAAAAAAAAAAATCCCCTCACCCCCCAGAAAAAGAGAGATAGAAAAACAACAACAACTAAAAACTCACTAAACATAACAATACAAACCCAACTAAAAAATAGCAACAACTAAGAAACTAAAATAAAACCCACTAAGAATGTCTTGTTGCGGCAACCACTTTCCCAGCCTGACGTTGGGCGGCAGATCAACCATGCTATCAACGTCCCATTTCCACAATACGCGCTGACGAAGGGAACCGAAGACGTTTACTAACACTCTGCGGTACCTGCAGGTGATGGGAGAGAGAAAGGATAAGTTAGGATAAGTTAGGATAAGTTAGGATAAGTTAGGATAAGGCGTAGGGAATATGACGTATGTTTAACGTGTGGATAATAATGTTTGTAGGTATGATGTCTATGTTTTATGTGTTTGTGACGTATGTATGTGTCACGTGTATGAATTTATGGATGTGTGACGTGTATGAATGTATGTGTAACTTGTATGTATATATGTATGTATGTGTGACGTGTATGTATGTAGGTATGTATGTCTGACGTGTGATGTAAACTTAGGGTACGGCACAAAGGGTATAACGAGACGTATATGTATGTTTGACGTTTATGTACGTATGACGTGTATGTGTGCGTATATCTGACGTGTATGTATGTATGTGTATATGTGTGTATGTACACCGTGTTCGTGTTTTACTAGGGGAAGGGGGAAGGGGGAAGGGGGAAGGGGGAAGGGGGAAGGGGGAAGGGGGAAGGGGGAAGGGGGAAGGGGGAAGGGGGAAGGGGGAAGGGGGAAGGGGGAAGGGGGAAGGGGGAAGGGGGAAGGGGGAAGGGGGAAGGGGGAAGGGGGAAGGGGGAAGGGGGAAGGGGGAAGGGGGAAGGGGGAAGGGGGAAGGGGGAAGGGGGAAGGGGGAAGGGGGAAGGGGGAAGGGGGAAGGGGGAAGGGGGAAGGGGGAAGGGGGAAGGGGGAAGGGGGAAGGGGGAAGGGGGAAGGGGGAAGGGGGAAGGGGGAAGGGGGAAGGGGGAAGGGGGAAGGGGGAAGGGGGAAGGGGGAAGGGGGAAGGGGGAAGGGGGAAGGGGGAAGGGGGAAGGGGGAAGGGGGAAGGGGGAAGGGGGAAGGGGGAAGGGGGAAGGGGGAAGGGGGAAGGGGGAAGGGGGAAGGGGGAAGGGGGAAGGGGGAAGGGGGAAGGGGGAAGGGGGAAGGGGGAAGGGGGAAGGGGGAAGGGGGAAGGGGGAAGGGGGAAGGGGGAAGGGGGAAGGGGGAAGGGGGAAGGGGGAAGGGGGAAGGGGGAAGGGGGAAGGGGGAAGGGGGAAGGGGGAAGGGGGAAGGGGGAAGGGGGAAGGGGGAAGGGGGAAGGGGGAAGGGGGAAGGGGGAAGGGGGAAGGGGGAAGGGGGAAGGGGGAAGGGGGAAGGGGGAAGGGGGAAGGGGGAAGGGGGAAGGGGGAAGGGGGAAGGGGGAAGGGGGAAGGGGGAAGGGGGAAGGGGGAAGGGGGAAGGGGGAAGGGGGAAGGGGGAAGGGGGAAGGGGGAAGGGGGAAGGGGGAAGGGGGAAGGGGGAAGGGGGAAGGGGGAAGGGGGAAGGGGGAAGGGGGAAGGGGGAAGGGGGAAGGGGGAAGGGGGAAGGGGGAAGGGGGAAGGGGGAAGGGGGAAGGGGGAAGGGGGAAGGGGGAAGGGGGAAGGGGGAAGGGGGAAGGGGGAAGGGGGAAGGGGGAAGGGGGAAGGGGGAAGGGGGAAGGGGGAAGGGGGAAGGGGGAAGGGGGAAGGGGGAAGGGGGAAGGGGGAAGGGGGAAGGGGGAAGGGGGAAGGGGGAAGGGGGAAGGGGGAAGGGGGAAGGGGGAAGGGGGAAGGGGGAAGGGGGAAGGGGGAAGGGGGAAGGGGGAAGGGGGAAGGGGGAAGGGGGAAGGGGGAAGGGGGAAGGGGGAAGGGGGAAGGGGGAAGGGGGAAGGGGGAAGGGGGAAGGGGGAAGGGGGAAGGGGGAAGGGGGAAGGGGGAAGGGGGAAGGGGGAAGGGGGAAGGGGGAAGGGGGAAGGGGGAAGGGGGAAGGGGGAAGGGGGAAGGGGGAAGGGGGAAGGGGGAAGGGGGAAGGGGGAAGGGGGAAGGGGGAAGGGGGAAGGGGGAAGGGGGAAGGGGGAAGGGGGAAGGGGGAAGGGGGAAGGGGGAAGGGGGAAGGGGGAAGGGGGAAGGGGGAAGGGGGAAGGGGGAAGGGGGGGAGAGGAAGGTATAACAAGGAGAGAATTGTTATTACTGACTGGCGACTGTTGAGTGTCTGTGTGATAATAATTATTTTATCTACTTATTATTCATTCATTCATGTCCTATTGTCTTTGCAGTGGCTGTCATCATAATCGCATCATTGATATCATGTCAGCATCAACATCATTAGCATTATTGCAGCCCTGTCATCATCATTATTATTATCATAATTATTATCTTTCATTATCAGCAGTATTATTTCATAACAATTTATAATGATAATAATAATAATAACATCAATAATATCAATAATAATGCTAACATTCATAACAAAAAACAACAATAATAATGCAAACATTCATAACAAAAACAACAACAATACTAACAAACAAACGACAAAAAACAAAACAACAAACACGCCCAAACAACAACAACAAAACAGGCAACACCTTACCTCAGGCAAAGGTCTAGCCTCCCTACAATGAATCCCGCCCGCGTGTATGACTCCGGGTACGTAAGGCCGGACGGGCGTCTCCAGGTTTTTTACACTGGGGGAGAAGGGAGGGGGGCATAATGGTGTTTTTTTAAAGGGAGTGGAGAAAGGGGGGAGGGGAGGTAGGGGTTGGGGTAGGGGTAGGGGTAAGGGTAGGGGTAGGGGTAAGGGTAAGGGTAAGGGTAAGGGTAGGGGTAAGGGTTGGGGTAGGGGTAGGGGTAGGGGTAAGGGTAGGGGTGGGGGGGTGGTTATTCAGGCGAAGAATAAATTAAATTGGGTGGGAATTGGTATATGGAATTTAGGAGGGTGGGTTAATAACAACAGCATTAATGATAACAACAACATTCACAATACTAATGATAATTATGATAATAATACAGATATGTTATAATGATAAAAACAATAAAAACAATAAAGACAATAATAATAACAATAACAATAATAAAGACAATAATAACAACAATAACAAAAATAAAAATGAGAATGCTAAAAGTATTATTAACATATATCATCATCACAATTATTCAAATAAAAAGTAGAAATCCTCTGCAGCTTTCCTTTATAAGATCAGATTTAATAAACAACCAGTACAGTGATCACGAGAAAGTAAAAAAGCCAGAGAGATAGCACGAGATAACAGCTGATAAGATGAGCATTGATATCAGATTAATTATTCTCTATCACAGAAAACACCCCGAACATGTTATTTTTTTACGATTGACATTTATTTATTTTAGTTTATAAGAGGGAGCATATTTAAATCTAACAATATGGAGTATTTTCATATAAGTAAAATCATATCACAAAGATGTACTTTTCTCTAACACTTTGGAAAATGTTCATTTCACGATGTGAAGTATTTTTTTTCTAACACTGTCGAGTATTTTAAAATTCATTATTTAGATGTTTTAATTTAACTGTTTTTGTTCTCTTATAACATGGATTTTACACTTTCCAGTGACTACAAAATTAAAAATAAACGAAACTATAATAAAAGTGATAAAAATGATTACGATAATGACGAGGAAGTAAAAATTATCTTCCAAAATGTATAGTATTTTCTAGTATGACAATAATACAAAATACATTACCCATTTAACATGACTACAGCACAAAATGTATTACCTATTTAGGATAACTAAGCTAGAATTAAGGCGCATCTCGTTGACAGCTGGCATGTCATCCGGGCAGAGACCACTCTTTCTGCATTTCCAGTCACTTCTGCAAATCGGAGAGAAAAAAAAAAAAAAATAATAAGACTGTGAAATCTAACATGGGGATACTGTACTAAGGAAGAAAATTGGAATATTGAAAAAAGGAAGAAAATGGGAATATCGTAAAAAGGAAGAAAATGGGAATATTGTATAAAGGAAGAAAATGGGAATATTGTAAAAAGGAAGAAAATGGGAATATTGTAAAAAGGAAGAAAATGGGATATCGTGAAAGTGAGAAAATGGGAATATGGCAAAAGGGAAGAAAATGGGAATATTGTAAAAAGGAAGAAAACGGGAATATTGTAAAATGAAAAAAATTGGGATATTGTACAAGTTAAAGAAAACGATAATATTGACTAATAAAAAAATAGAATGATATGGATATATTCTGAAAATATGAAACTGGAAATATTGCAAATGTAAGAAAACGAGATTATTAACTACGTAAAATATTGAAATAATATCAGAATAATTAAAAAAAAAAAAAAAAACGGGAACATTGACAAAGTGAGAAAACAGGACCAATACCAAATTAAGGAGATGGAAGTACTAGAGAGAGAGAGAGAGAGAGAGAGAGAGAGAGAGAGAGAGAGAGAGAGAGAGAGAGAGAGAGAGAGAGAGGAAAGAGAGAGAGAGAGGAAAGAGATAAAGAGAGAGAGAGAGGAGAGAGAGAGAGAGGAGAGAGAGAGAGAGAGAGAGAGAGAGAGAGAGAGAGAGAGAGAGAGAGAGAGAGAGAGAGAGAGAGAGAAAGAGAGAGAGAGAGGAAAGAGAGAGAGAGAGGAAAGAGAGAGGGAGGAAAGAGAGAGAGAGGAAAGAGAGAGAGAGGAAAGAGATAAAGAGAGAGAGAGAGGAAAGAGATAAAGAGAGAGAGAGA
>NC_061861.1:18452592-18465092 GCF_019202785.1 Penaeus chinensis | reverse complement strand
GGGGGGGCGGGGGGGTGAGAGTACGGGGGTTGGCGGGGGGGAATGCGGTCTTCAAACTCTTCTTTAGTCGTGTAAGATTGGTATGTGGTGGGGTGAGCGGAGGGCACTTTTATGACGGGGCGTGTGGCGGTGGAGGGGGAAGGCGGGGGGGTGGGCGGTGGTGGGGGGGGGGGGCGGGTCAGGGGCGCGGGGGGACGGGGGGCGGGCGGGTGTGGGGGGGTAGTGGTTGGGTGTCCGTGTGTGTGGGGGTGGGGGGGGGGGGGGGGGGGGGGGGGGGACAACATTGGATTGCAGCCACAAGGTTATCGGTATGATAGGGGGGTCCTCCTGGCTGGTTTGCTTGCTTGTGCGACTACGTCTCCACGTTCAACCCCAAAAACTAAAGGTTTACATTAATGTTGGTGGTTGGGAGATGTTCCTAGTATGGGAGACGGGGGATTTTGAGTGTGCCTCTATGGGTTATGGTTTTGGTTGCAAGCAGGTTGGTGGTTGTGTGGTTGGGGCTCGTGGGGTCGAGTAGTGTGGGGTGGTTTTGTTTTTTTTTTTGGTAGTGGGTGGGGTAGGGGGGGGTGGGGGGGTTTGCGGGGGGGGGGGGGGGGGGGTTTTGATTTAAGCGACTCCTGGTTAATATACTATTATTATGATTATTTTAGTATTTAATGTATCATGATTAATTTGCCCCACACCACACGGCACTCGCAATAACCGCTTAAACGCATCTAGATATCCCTATAATACAGATCTAGATTACGACATTCATCCAAATTATATATACTATACTCATACACACTACTCCACCCACATACACACACCACAACACATACTCACACTTCCACTCTCTCCCACCTACACACACCACACCACACACACCCACAACACACACATCACACACAAACACACACACACCAACACACACACACCCAAAACAAACAAACAAACACACACGCCAAACCCCTACCTTCTACTAAACGAGAAGGTGTAGTGATAACAAAAAGAGAAAGAGGGAGGAAGGAGAAGGAGGAAAGGAAGAAACGGGGAAAATAAAGGAAAAGAGAAACGGGGAAAAATAAATGCGTTGCTGGTCCCCCTGACTACCCTCCCTCCCGCCCCCCCCCCCACCCTCCCTCCGCTCCCCTCTCCCCAGACGAACGGTCCTTGTGTACTGTAAACATAACGGCAAATTATTCTAAGTGACATCCCCCCCCATCTCCCCTGACACTATCCCGTCGCTCCCGCTCCAACAGTCGTCTGTACGGAATTTACGAATTCTAAAGGGCCACGGGTCGGGATCGTCTTGGGGTGGGGCTAGGGTCAGTCACGGGGCGCTTCTGGGTATGGATTGATTTCGGGTAGGTCGGTGCAGGGAGAGGTGGGCGATTAGGGGGGAGGGGTACAATTGGGGAGGGGATGGCGGGATGAGGGGGGGCAAGGGGGGGCGTGCGGGAGGGAGAGTAGGGACAAGAGCGGGTTTGGGGGTAGAGGCGGGGCTGGGAGGTGGGGGCGATGGGATGTGTGGGGGAGTGGGTGGAGATTCTGGGTGGGGGGGGGGGTGAGCGGTGAGGGGGCGCTGGGTGCGTTGACTAGAGCGAGATGACGAGGGACCGAGAGAGCAGAGAGAGAGGAAGAGCAGAGCGAGCGAGAGAGCAGCGAGCGAGAGAGAAGCGCGCGCACGCAGAGAGAGCACGACAGGGCGAGCCGGAGAGAGAAGAAGACAAACAGACAGCGAAGAGAAGAGAGCCGGAGCGAGAGAGAAGAGAGATGAGCGAGAGAGGGCGAGAGCGGCGAGAGAGCGAGAGAGCGCGGAGCCGAGCTGAGAAGCGAGAACGAAAGAGAGTAGCCGAGAGAGAGCGAGAAGAGCAGACGCGAGAGGCGAGCGGCGTGAGAGCGCGCGAGAGACGAGCGAGGAGCGGGAGAGAGCGAGAGAGAGGAGCGCGACGCGAGCGAGCGCGCGCGAGCGAGGGAGCAGCGCGCGCAAGCGAGAGAGAGCGAGCGCGCGACGCGCGCGAGAGAGCGCGGAAGAGAGAGCTACGCGAGAGCGAGCGCGAGACGCGCAGAGCGCGAGAGCGGAGACAGCGCGACACTGCAGCGAGAAAGCGTGAGACACCACAAGCGCTCCAGAGCGCTCTGCGTCTCTCTCTTCTTTCTTTCCCTCTCTCTCTCTTCTCCTCTCTCTCTCTCTCTCTCTCTTTCTCTCTCTCTCTCTTTCTCTATCTCTCTCTACTTCTCTCTCTCTCCTCTCTCTTTCTCTCTTCTCTCTCTCTCTCTCTCTCTTCTCTCCACACACACACACACACAACACACACACACACCACACACCACTAACACATCACACAGAAGAGAGTGAGGAGGGGGAAGAGGGTGAGGGAGGGAGGAGGAGTGGAGGAGAGGGAGAGAGAAGACGAATCGGGGGACGGAGACGGAGGAGGGAAGAGGGGGAGTGATGAGAGAGGAGGAGAGAGTAAGAAGAGGGGGAGGGAGGGGGGGGGATGGGAGAGTGAGAGAGAGAAGAGAGCGGAGGAGATGTGGGAAGGAGAGAGAGAGTGAGGAAAGAGAGAGAGTTTCTATGCCATATAAATATACATAATCGCTATAGATGTGTTCTTGATGATACACCCAAAAGTTTACTGTGGTTTTACATAAGCATAAGTATATACTCTCTACTCTCTCTCTCTCTTCTCTCTCTCTCTCTCTCTCTCTCTCTCTCTTTCTCGCTCCTCTCTCTCCTCTGGTCTCTCTCTATATCTCTCTTCGTTATAGGGAAGAAAGTTATTATATTCAAAAATTTTAAGTCATACCTTTTTTTTAAATATTTATTAGTGTGAAAGAAAATGTGCATATAAGCTTTTAGAGGATAACTTCTATATTAAGGAAACAATCACTCATAGCTGATTCTCGTCCTCATTAATATAGTTATTATGTTTATTACTATAATAATAATATAAATGATAATAATCATCATTTTCATCATTATCATTATTATTCTCATTTCTCATTATTATTTATTTATTTATTATTATTATTATTATTATTATTATTATTATTATTATTATTTTTATTATCATTATTATTGCTATCATCTTCATCATTATCATCACCATTATTATTGATATTATTATCATTATACTTATTATCACTGTTGTTTTAATTTCTGATATTATCATCTCTATTAGTATTATTTTCATAATTATTATCATCATCACTAGTATTATATTCATTATTATTGTTTTAATCATTACTAGTATTATTTTTCTTATTATCACTATCATCACTAATATTATTATTTCCATTATTATTATTATTATTATTATTATAATAATAATTATTATCATTATTGTCATATTATTATTAGTATTGTCCGTATTATTATTATTATTTCTTTATTAATTATTATTATTATTATTTATTTTATTATTTTATTATTAATTATAATTATTATCATTTTTATTATTATTTTTCCATTATCATTATTTTTCATTATTATTATTATTATTTTTATTATTATTAATATGGTTATTATCTTTTTTAATTATTGTTATTTATTATTATTTTTATTATTATTATTATTGTTATTATTATTATTATAATTATTATTATCATTATTATTATTAATGTTATTGCAGTGATATCTGCTATAAAGGTGAACATGTCTATCGATGGTAGGGATGGTTCTATAGAAAGACTGTATCTTGCTCTTACGTTTATTTCAATGGTCACAGAGCACAAACACACACACTCTAATGCACTAAAAACTACACAATACATCAGGACCCCACGGCTCTCCGCACTCACACACACACACACACTACACACCACACTCACACATTATATTATATTTATATATATAGATTATATTATATTTATGTATATGTTATAGATATATACCTCACAATAGATACACACACAATAATGCTGACAATGACAATGTGATGCAGATAGATAGATAGAGTGATAGATTGGAGTAAGATAGATAGATAGTTTTGATAAGGATAGATAGAGAGGAGAGAGAGAGAGGAGAGAGAGAGGAGGACGGGAGGGGAGAGGAGAGAGAAGAGAGAGAGTGGAAGGGGGAGAGTTAAGAGATATAGATTTTATATAGTGAAGGGGGGATAGATAAAGAGTGAGAAAGGAGAGAAAAAGAGAGAGAGAAAGATGAGAGAGAGAGAAAACTGAGAGAGAGGGGAGAGTGAGAGACAGAGAGGAGAGTGTGAGAGATGAGAAGTGAAGAGAGAGAGAGAGAGATAGAAAGAGAGAGACGGAGAGAGAAAGGAGAGAAGAGTGAGAATGATGGGAGAGAGAGAGACGTGGAGGGAGAGTGTAGATGTAGGGGAGAGTGAGTGAGTGTAGAGTTGGAGAGGAGGGGGGAAGGAGAGAGAGAGAGAGAGAGATGAGAGAGAGAGAGAATGTGGAGAGAGAAAGAGGAAAAGAGAAAAAGAAAGAGAAAGAGAGAGAGATACACCTTAAACAAACTGTGTGCTTATGTGTTTTCTTTCTTATTTTTCTTATGTAGGAGTGAGAACTGAGTATACCTATACATACATTTTCAATTGTATTGTTTATTGGAAAAGTTGTTCTACATTTCAAAAGTCCTAATTGAAAAAGCTAATATTCTTTATACCCGCATATTATTCTCAGCTTTCTATTATGACCTGTTTTTACCTCGGTGGAAATAAATTCTTCCCCTGTCTGATTTCGACGTTTTCTTCATTTCTCCAACATATAAAGTTTTCATTAAAAAAAATGTTCAGTCCCTCTTCGCTGATTTTTCATGCCCTAAAGTTGGCGAATAATCTACAGGTCTTTTGTCGAATTCCTACCGGCTCGTCAATGAAATTGGTCTTGTACTAAATACTTTTTATTATGTTTACCTTTATATACTTTATGATTCTTTGTTTTTGATCAGTGACAGCATGTTGCATATGTTAGTGATGCTAGTCGATGGTTATTGTTATACATGAAATACGGTAGTTCAGTGATTTTCATAGTTTGGAGTAGCTTGCGCCAGTGTGTGTGTATGCATGTGTGTGTATTTATGTATGTGTATTTGTGTGAGCAATTGTCCTTCTCTGTGTATATGTGTTCCATCCCTCTGTACATGTAAGCATGTGTATGTATATGTCCAGATGCCAGATCCACATTCCTCCCGACACCCTCTTAATCTCGCAGTTGACACAGGGCTGCAAGATCCCTTTCCGTGTCACACCGGAGATCATTTACGGTCGTCCATAATCCAGAACACATTTCAGGCGGATAGTTGCCAGGCTCCCCGACTGACCAAAATATGGAGCCGTCGTCGACCAGGTTTCCCAGCTGATCGTACCAAGGGTCGGTTATGTTTGGGCCCTGTTGGGGGGGGGAATGGTAGGGGGAATTAGGGCAGAGGTAGGGAGAAATAAGGGTGATGTTTTAAGAGTTGGGGAGAAATAAGGGTGATGTTTTAAGAGTTGGGGAGAAATAAGGGTGATGTTTTAAGAGTTGGGGAGAAATGAGGGTGATGTTTTAAGAGGTGGGGGGAAAATGAGTGATGTTTGAAGAGTTGGGGAAAAATGAAGGTATGCTTTAAGAGTTGGGGAGACATGAGGGTGATGTTTTAAGAGTTGGGGAGACATGAGGGTGATGTTTTAAGAGGTGGGGGGAAAATGAGTGATGTTTGAAGAGTTGGGGAAATGAAGGTATTGCGCATTTAAGTGTTGGGTAGGTCATGGGGGGGGATTTTTTAAAGAGTTGGGGAGACATGGGGGTGATGTTTTAAGAGTTGGGGAGACATGGGGGTGATGTTTTAAATGGTGGGGAAAAATAAGGGTGATGTTTTAAGAGTTGGGGAAAAAATGAGGGTGATGTTAAAAATGCGGGAAAAAAATTGAGGGTTAATGTTTTAAGAGATGCTGGAGAAGCGAAAGTGATATCTTAAGGGATGTGGGAAAAATAAGGGTTGATAATTTAAGAGAGGGGGAAAAAAACGTTTTATAAAAAAAAAAAAAAAAAAACGAGGAAAAGGAAGGTGATATTAAAAGAAAAAAAAAAAAATGTGGAAAGAATGAGGGTTGATACCGCAAGAGATTTGGAAGAAGTGAGAGTTGATATTTTAAGACAAAAAAAAAAAAAAAAATTTAATATTAGAAAAAAATGGGTAAAATACTCAAAATAAATGGAAAACGAAGGTAATATTTAAGAAATACAAAAATATAGAAAGATGTATTTTAAAAATCGGAAAATAGTGAAGGAAAAATTACGAATATGGAAGAGGGAAATACTGAATTAATCAAACAAAAAACAAAAAATAATTGATATGAAATTTGGAAAGGGGGAGAGAGGAAAATTTAAGTAACATAAACAATGAAAAAAAGGGGATTTAAATATTTTTATAAAAAAACAGAAAAGGGAGGCAGTTAAGAAGAAGAAGGAAAAAAAAAAAAAGATAAAAAAGTTTTGGGTACCGAAAGGAGACGGAAAAGGGAAATAAATAAAAAGGGGAAATAAATAAGACGAAAAAGAAAGAAAGAAAGAATGAAAGAAAAACATGCACAGACGAGGAAAAAAGAAAGTCATAAAAATACCACGAAAAGAAAGATAAGACAAGAAAACAAAAGTGAACAAGAAAAACAAACACACAAAGAGAAAGAGATATGAGAACCTGGATAAATGAATAACAAATAAAGTGACGTTCAAATATTTACAATACAAAGCTACAACATTTTGTATAGTGAAAGGCCTATATATAGACTTATTTTTTATTCTTATTCTATAGTCGGAAGAAGCAGAAAAATATATGAAGAAAAGGGGAAGAGAGAAAGAGAAAGAGATAGAGAGAGAGGGATTGAGAGGCAGAGAGAGGAAGGGAGGGAGGGGGGGGGAGAGGGGGGGGGGGGGAAGGGGGGGAGAGAAAAGGGAGAGGGGGGAAAAGGGAGGGAGAAAGAGAAGGGCGAGAGAGAGGGAGGAGAGGGGGGAGGAGAGAAAGGGAGAAGAAGAGAGAGAGGACAGAAGAGGGGAGAGAGGGGGAGGAGGGGAGGGGGGAAAGAGAGGAGAGAGAGGAGAGAAAGAGAGAAAGAGAGAAAGAAAGAAAGACCCCCCTAAAGAAAGACACACAAAATTGAAAAAAAAAAAAAAATACAATATACACACACACACTCCATACTCATAAACCACAACCTCCCTTACCACTCTTTCCTTATAAAACCTCCGCCCCTCCCCTTTGCTTATAAAAACTTACCTTCCAAACTCGCTCCCTAAACTCAGTCCCATTTTTCGCTTTCGGGGAAAATCACCCCCCCAATCCCTCCTAGACTCACCCCCCCAAACCCTCCCCAAACTCACCCCCCCAACTCACCCCCCCAAACTCACCCCCCCCAATCAACCCTTCAGCCCGACGAAGCAGACCAAAAAAACCCCTAGCGCCTTCATCTCCATCATCCACTCGAAATCATTCCTGTAGGCCAACACAGCCCCGAGGCTCAAGCACAGGTCCCTCGCCTCGTCCCACGTCTGCTTCACGACCGGGACGATGAGGTGGTCGTGTTTCTCGCCGACCAGGAGGATACGTGGAGATTGGGTGTCGGGTTACGTTTAAAGGATGTAGGGGAGAAAGTGAGAGGGAAAAGCTGCCCAAATTTTTTGGGAGACCAGGTCCATGCGAAGCAGTTGGAGCGACGGACCCGAAAAAGCTGCAAAAAGCAGAGGGAGGGGGGAGAGAGGGAGGGATGGAGGGAAGGAGGGAGGAGAGAGAGAGAGAGAGAGGGGGGGGGGAGGGGAGAGAGGGAGGGATGGGGGAGAGAGGGGGGGGAAAAAAGAGAGAGGGAAAAGAGAGGGAGGGAAGAGAGGAGAGAGAGGGGAGAGAAGAGAGAGGGGGAGGGGGGGAGAGAGAGGGGGGGTGAAGGTGGGGGGAGAGAGAGAGAGAGAGTGGAGGGAGGGAAAAAATTTATATATATATTTATATATATAATTTTTAGAGAGAGAGGGGAAATGAGAGAGAGAGAGGAGGAGGAGAGAGAGAGAGGGGGAGGCGGAGAGGGGGTTGAGAGAGGAGGGAGAGAGAACAGACGAGAGCGAGAGAGAGAGAGAGAGAGAGAGAGGAGGGAATATTTATATATATATATATATTTTTATACTAGAGAGAGAGAGAGAGAGAGGGAGAGAGTGAGAAGAGGAGAGAGGAGAGAGAGAGAGGAGGAGAGAGGAGGGAGGAGAGAGAGCGAAAGAGAGAGAAGATGAGAGGAGGGGACGAGAGAGGGGTAAAAGAGGGAGGATGGAGGGAGAGAGAGAGAGAGAGAGGAGGAGAGGAGAGAGAGAGAGAGAAGAGAGAGGAGAGAGAGAGAAGGGAGGAGGGAGGAATGGAGAGAGAAAAGAGGGAGGGGGAGAGGGGAGGGGAAGGAGGGGTGAGAGTAAAAGGAGAGGAAGAGGGAGAGAGAGGAAGGGAGAGAGAGAGAGTTGAGGAGAGAGGAGGGAGATAAGAGAGTTGGAGAGAGGAGGGGGGGAGATATTTTATATATATATATTATATTAAAAAAAAGTTAGGAGAGGGGAGAGAGAGGGGGGAAAAGAAAAAGAGGGGAGAAAGAGAGAGCAAAGGGAAGAGAAGAGGGGAAAAGAAAAAAGAGAGAGAGGGGAGGAGAAAGAAAGAGAGGGGAGGAGAGGGGAGGGGAGAGTGGAGGAGGAGAGGAGAGGAGGAGGAGAGAGAGAGAGAGCGAGGAGGAGAGAGGAAAGAGGAAAGAGAGGGGAGAGAGAGTGAAGAGAGAGAGAGGAGAGAGGGGGAGAAGAGAGAGAGAGAGAGAGAGGGAGTGAGATGGAGAGGAGGAGACAGAGGGGGAGGGAGGGAGGGAGATATTGAGAGGGAGGAGAGAGAAAAAGAGGGGGAGGGGGAGAGGGGAGGAGAGAGAGGGAGGGGGGAGGGGGAAGATAGATAGATAAAAGAGAGAGAGATAGAGATAGATAGATTGATAGAAGAGAGAGGAGAGAGAGAGGAGAGGAGAGTGAGAGCGAGGGAGAGAGAGAAAGAGGAGAGAGGGGAGAGAGAGAATGAGAGAGAGAAAGAGAGGAGAGAGAGAGGAGAAGAGAGGAGGAGTGAGAGAGAGAGAGATAGAGAGGAGAGAGTGAGAAGGGAGGGGGAAAAAGCGAGAGAGAGAGGGGGTGAGAGAGAGAGAGAGAGAGGAGAGAGAGAGAGAGGAGAGAGAGAGAGAGAGTGAGAGGGGAGGAGAGAGTGAGAGAGGGGTAGAGAGGGGGAGAGTGAAGAGAAGAGGAGAGAGATAGATAGAGGGGAGTGAGAGAGAGATAGAGAAGAAGTGAGGGGGTGTGTGGTGTGAGAGAGGAGAGAAAGAGAGAGTTGAGAGGGAGAGGATTGAGGAGTGAGAGAGAGAGAGAGAGGAGAAAGAGAGGAGAGTGGAGAGAGGGAGGGAGGGGGTGAGGGAGAGGAGGGGAAAGAGAGGGGGGAAAAAGAGAGGGAGGAAGGGAATGAGGGAGGGGGGGGAAAGGGAAAAGAGAGAGGAAGAGTGAGAGAGGAGAGAGGAGGTGGAGAGTGTGGAGGAGGTTGGGCTGGAGAGGGGAGTGAGGAGAGGGGAGAGAGAGAGAGAAGAGAGGGGGGTGAGAGGAGAGAGGAGAGGAGAGAGAGTGTGTGAGATGTATGAGTGAGGAAGAGAGAGTGAGGAGGGGGAGATGAGAGAGGGAGAAGAGGGAGGTGGAGTTGAGAGGGGAGGTGTGAGAAGGGAGAGAGAGGAGAGAGGAGAGGAGAGAGAGAGGAGAGAGATGGGAGAGGAGAGAGGAGGGAGAGGGAGAGATGAGGAGAGAGAGAGAGGAGAGAGAGGAGAGGGAGAGAGGAGAGAGAGGAGAGAGAGACGAGGAGGATGGAGGAGAGAGAGGAGAGGAGAGGAGGGAGAGGGAGGAGAGGAGGGAGAGAGAGAGGAGTGAGAGAGAGAGAGAGGAGAGAGAGGAGGGAGGAGGAGAGAGAGAGAGGAGAGAGGAGGAGGAGTGAGAGGAGAGAGGAGAGGAGAAGAGACGAGAGAGAAGGAAGAGATGAGAAGAGAGAGGGGAGAGAAGCAGGAGAGAGAGAGAGAAAGAGAGAGAGAGAGAGAGAGAGAGAGAGAGAGAGAAGAGAGGAGCAGAGAAAGAGAGAGAGAGAGAGAGAGAGAGAGAGGAGAGAGAGAGAGAGAGGAGAGAGAGAGAGAGAGAGAGAGAGAGAGAGAGAGAGAGAGAGAGAGGAGAGAGAGAGAGAGAGAGAGAGAGAGAGAGAGAGAGAGAGAGAGAGAGAGAGAGAGAGGAGAGAGAGGGAGAGAGAGAGGGAGAGAGAGAGAAGGGGGAGAGAGAGAGAGGAGAGAGAGAAGGGAGAGAGAGAGAGGGAGAGAGAGAGAGGGAGAGAGAAGAGTGAGGAGAGAGAGAGGAAGAGAGAGAGAGAGAGAAAGAGAGAAGAGGAGAGAGAGAGAGGAGAGAGAGAGAGTGAGAGAGGAGAGAGAGAGAGAGAGAGAGAGAGAGAGAGAGAGAGAGAGAGGAGAGAGAGAAGAGAGAGAGAGAAGGAAAGAGAGAGAGAGAAAGAGAGAGAGAGAGAAAGAGAGAGAGAGTGAGAGAGAGAGAGAGAGAGAAAGAGAGTGAGAGAGAGAGAGAGAGAGAGAGAGAGAGAGAGAGAGAGAGAGAGAGAGAGAGAGAGAGAGAGAGAGAGAGAGAGAGAGAGAGAGAGAGAGAGAGAGAGAGAAACAAAGGGGGGAATAAATGGGTAATGGTTAGGTCACGATTTAATGGAATGCCAAAGTTCAAGGTCATTTAGCACAGCACAGTGAAATGGGATGGATATCAAAGGTTGTTTAGCACTATGGATAAGTATCGTGACGAAAAGGGTTAGATATGAGTTATCGATTGGGATCAAAGCTTAGGAAGTGTTAAATGTTGGAGGAAAGGGATTGAAATATAATTTGATAGATTGATGGGGCTAATTAGCCTAATGATCCGTTTATTGTTGTTAGAATGGATTGACTGACGGATTGAAATGTTGTTTGTGTGTTTATAATTTATTTCGGTAAATTGTCCGTTTAACATTGATGAAAATATTATTTTTGCAAACACTTTCAATTTCATTATTTTATAGTTAGGTGTGACATATATGGGTTCTATTGCTGTACTACTAGACACGCAGTGATGTTAGCTATCCCATGCTTCATTACTAATACGGAACTATTAATAGTATTTTTATCATGATCATTGTCATTAATTATTATCACTTACATTATTATTATCCTTACCATCACTTAAAATGTTACTATTATCACCATTATCATCATAATTACCACAATAAGATCATTTTAAGGGGAAAGAATTCCATTTTATGTTCAATTTGAAAAAAGAGATAAAGATATACTGGGTAGATTTTACTTTAAATAAGGAAAAAATATTATTAATTGTTGGAGTTTAATTCATCGATTTTTCTGTTCCAATTTCAACGTCGAAAATCATTTAAAGTTCTTTCGATTATTCCCGAGAACAGGTAGATTTTTTATTTTATTTATTTTTTGATCGTATACACGTTTGTAGCCAACTATTTTCTTTTATTATAGAAGTTTGAATTTACTCTAATTATGTAGGGGAAAGACTGCACGATAGCTGAAATAAATGACGAAATTTAAGCTCCTGTACAAAGATAAATAAATCTGTAATATCTATTTTACAACAAAACTAATAGCAATTGCGAATATATTTTTTAAGAGCCTCATCATTTGCACCGGCATACTTAGCAACAATTTCCGACGACAATGGAAACTGCATGTTAAAAGGCATGGATTCCCAAGCTGGGGCTATGGGACAACATAGACAAAAAAAAAAAAAAAATTGGCGTCGGATTAAAGTAAAATTGATCTCACTTACAGTACTTACCTACGTGTCATTATCTTCTAGATATCAATATATTCAAATCTTTCCATAAAGTGTTTTTGACTGGATAGACACCATTACACTATTCATACCTAGTGACAAATTAATCTGAAAAGCTGACAGTCACTGAACGGGGCCATAAGAGATCCTTATATACTAATCAGGGGCCACAATTTATATATAAAAAAAAAAACGTTGGGAACCACTTTCCTAAGGCCTCTTCTCTATAGTATATCTCCTTCCCTTTAAGACTCACCCGAACCAGGACAGAGAAGGAATAATGACGTCATCCCACACCATTTCTGCATCGTGAAACATGCGCGTGTATACCGAGATGCCTGCAGCTGAACGACTCAAGGCGAAAGCGACCACCATCGCCAACGACTCGGCTAAGTACGACCGCATCTTCCGAAGACACCGGAACTTAAAGCCTAGGGCGGGTTTCGTAAAGAGGTTTGTAGGAACACTAAGAAAATGTGGGTTCAGGTGTTCTGCTTAAAGAAATGGAGATTCTTCGGGAGCGCGGCCGGACTCGCTATTGGTTCCCGATAGAATTGTAATAGCCAATCACGTGCCTCGTCGCGGGTTAGCCTGGCCTTTGTGGGCGGAGCTTATGTGATATCGGAGTGGGAAAAAAACAAAAAAATAAAAATTGTCAT
>NC_061861.1:18390092-18395092 GCF_019202785.1 Penaeus chinensis | reverse complement strand
GTTACGAGTGGCGAGACATGTACAAATGACTTCGCGGTGTGGAAAGTCGAGAATCCTTCCCAGGATAACGGCAAGACACTTACAGGGCACTGCAGGCTTCTGGAACAAGGGGCCGTCAGCAGGGAATTGTGCGTGATGGTTTCCGTGACACCAATCAGCAACATTGGGGGCATAGCTACGAAGGACGACGGCAGTACGCTGGCTGGAGAGAGCGGTTTTTCAGGGACCTGGACAGATTGGCTGATTTGTCCCCAATCTTATTTGGCTGTAAGCTTCGCAACGAACTCCAGCGGGGTTATTCAATCCATGACATGTTGCTCGGTTGGTAAAATGAATGGTGTCAATTTTTGCCCGTCGTAAACAAAGGAAAAATAAATGGAGTCCTATAACAAGCGGGCATCTTTATCCTCCGGAGAGACATTATGCAAAAACAACTATTGCTTGTTCTGATGCCAAGTGCATATTGGTAAGCCGCCCTTTCTCTCTATGTTTATGCATTAATATGCAGATAGATACTTAGATAGATAAACAGATAAGCATCTTACATACATAACTATCATGTGTGTCGGGTCCGTGTCTGTCTGTCTTTCTGATTGTCTTTCTATCTCTAACTGCAGAAGGTATGAGAAGAATCTCTCATTTCTAGAAACTTGATCGCATCCTGTCTGGGGCAACATACAGCTCCAGGGTATGGCACCATTACGTTCAAGTGTGTATTTTGAACATTATACGGTTCAGCCCCAGCTACCCAGGTTATGAACTTGAAGAAAAAAAGAAAGACCATACTTTATCTATTGAAGAAATTAAAAATTACCTTTAGATGTATGTTAGATATGGACTGATCTAAATTAGTATGTATAAACAAGCTTGTAATGCATTCAACAGCCAGTTTTTTTGTTTATATATATATATATATATATATATATATATATATATATATATCACACCCACAGTATTCTGAAAACCACCATGTAACCAAAATATTCAACTAGGTGTAAGATGCAGTCACTAGTACAGTAGTGTGTGATTATATGTATGCTTGGCAGTAATACATCACTTTTGCCCTGTGGAATAACCATACACCAAGATATAGAATGAGATTTATTCTGTTGTAGCGTATATTAGCATTATATGCAATAGTAGCTTTGAATTATTACTGTGTAGACTGCAGTAACCTTACATACTGCTTCAATAAGGGGTCTTATGCTATTCTTGTAGTTATTAGGTTATAACTTAACCCTGTGAAGATTAGTGAATGCTTATGTCATTATATTTCTAGTAAAAGTAACGGGTCAAGGTAGTGGCATGTTCCATTTCTGTCTCCTGCCGCGGAATGAAGAATACTTTACATAAACAGTTAATAATGCCAAGTTGGTTCATGTTTTGAAATCAATATTATAAATAATTTTCAATAAAAAAATACATATTTGTTTAATCAAATAAATTAGAGAATGTTCAAGATGCCCAAATGATATTATGATGAATACAAATTTGAATATGTTACATATTACTGCTTCTGTTAATAATATACATTATTCTACAATACTCAGATGTAGCAACTTTAATTAGTCGTTGCTGTGTAAAGTTAACAAGTTTCAGAATAGATACTAATGATTAATATATTAACATTTTTAAAACTATAACATTTAATATTACTACTAATAATAATTGAATTGAATACATTCATACTTTAACATTTGACATTCTAATATTTTTATATTATAACATTGTAAGCTTTTGATAATGAGTTCATCGACTGACATCTTGTAAATAGACTGCACTATGCACTATGATATATCAGTGAGGTGCGCTTAGCAAAATTATAATTTCTCCATATTTCTAAAATACCCATTTTAGTTATACATTAGTATATTATGCAATCTGAATGTCACCCGTGTAATTATGCTAAATTCCTTGAATAAATAGTTACATTAACCGTTATACACTTAATGTAATACAGAATTTCGAGTAATATCATGGTTAATGAAACTACATATTCAAAGAAAAAATGATAAGAATTAAGTAAGGGCATAAATTAAAATAAAGAACGAAAATATTTGCAATATCTACAGGTCGAAAGAGGTACCAATACATGCAAATGCAATATTGCAGGAATTTCAACTTTATATTGGGTCTATATTTAGTGCAAAATAAGCTTTTGTGTGTTGAAATCTTAAACAAATTCCTGGAATTTAAAAAAGTAAGCATAATTTTAAACATTTTTTTCACTAATAATTTCAACTAATAGATTATTATCAGTACCAGCTAAATATAGTTCAAAATAAGGTAGTTTTGCCTTTAATTTACGTCCCTTTTTTGTAGTTTTCTTCCTAATTAACAATAAATCTAATTGTATTTACCTTATAAGAATGATAGAGATGTCTGCAATGTGGTTACGGCAAGAAATACCTTTCTTGATGGTACTGCATATAATATTGTTTTATATTAGTATATGATACGCTCTGAATATCACCTGTGTAGTTAAGGTAAACCCTCTTAATGTAATCCAGAATTTCGAGTAATATCATAACGTAATTAGGGTATTTAAGATTAGTTCTCTGATTATTAAACATTTGGTTTTCACTTAGAGTGGACACTAAGGTTAAATATTTTTTTTCTTTTCCTTTTAGTTTGAACATTATTATTATTACATTATCATCACCACTGCTTTCATCACAGTGTATTTATTTACCTATCTATCTATCTATCTATCTATATATTTACTGTATATGTATATGTATTCATATACAATTTCTTATCTTTCTCCTACTGTAAAATAAACATTCCAATACCAGTACATCGTAAATACAAAACGCATCTCGTTTAGCAATATTTTTTTTTCTCTAACGAACGATGTCATTAATAATAACATAATAATTACACTATAAATAAGACAGGATATTCTTAGCACGAGCGTCTTTAATATATCTTTGAAATCTTTCTCCTTCCAGTTCAAATTATGAATTTCCTGTTTAAGTGGTTTCCAAGTGACGACCCATCGGTCAAAGCAAAGCCTTTAATCGCTCTTGATGAATATATACTTCGTCTAATTTATTTTTACATGCAAGATTATGCACTTTGGTGGATCTGTTGCAGACTGTTCAGTTGCAGAGTTCAACTAGGAAGTGACACGTAGAGTTTAGTGTAGTTTCGCCTCTTCTTGTGAGGTCAGTTGGTTGTAGGAAATGTTAGCGTTTCGTACGGTATCGTAAAAATAGGTTTATTATTGGTGTTGATTGTATATTTGTATGTTCACTTACATATTGATGTTCGTGAGTATTTTGGTTATAAGAGGTGTGTCTTGTACAGTGCGTGCATAAATAGGTGATTTGTTTGTGTCTTTATCTGTATTTATTATTGTCATTTTAGTCATCTATAATTATACATATACGTACAGTGCATGTGTGTGTGTTTTGTATGTGTGTATGTGTGTGTGTGTATGTGCGTGCGTGCGTGCGTGCGTGCGTGCGTGCGTGCGTGTGTGTGTGCGTGCGTGCGTGCGTGCGTGCGTGCGTGTGTTTGTGGGTGTGTGTGTGTGTGTGTGTGTGTGTGTGTGTGTGTGTGTGTGTGTGTGTGTGCGTGCGTGCGTGCGTGCGTGCGTGAGTTTGTGTGTGTGTGTGTGCGTGCGTGCGTGCGTGCGTCTGTGTGTGTGTGTGTGTGTGAAAAACCACCTTTCCGACAGATAGCTAAGATCTTTTGAGACTACATGATTTTACAGACATTGTCAATTAAAAAAAAAAAGGGTTGCTAACTGCTTTGACGTCCCATACTAAAAATACTTACTGCTTACTCATAGGGCATTCATAATGTGGGCTTATTGTACATAAGAACATATAAGTAGAGCCTCAGGAATTATATATGCTGATGGGTACCCACTTCACCTTTCGTAGTATTTTTAGGGTAAACATAGTTAAATCGACAAACAAAAATAATTATTGATATATCCAAAAAGGAAAATACATTAAAGACGCTTCATTATTTCAACTTGAATCATTAAAGTCAGTTCCACAGTAATTAGAGATAAAGATGACTTCAGAAAATTATAAATTAAGAATACAGTTAGTCTATGAAGACGGGGAAGGAGAAGGAGGAGAAGGAGAAGGAGAAGAAGGAGGAAGAGGAGGAGGAGGAGGAGGAGGAGGAGGAGGAGGAGGAGGAGGAGGAGGAGGAGGAGGAGGAGGAGGAGGAGGAGGAGGAGGAGGAGGAGATGATGAAAGAGAAGGAGAAAGAGAAGGAGAAACAGAAAGAGAAAAATAAGGTGAAAGAGAAAGTGAAAGGAGAAGGAGAAAGACAAAGAAAAGGAAAAAGAAAAAGAAAGAGAAGAAGGAGAAGGAGAAGGAGAATAAGGAACAGGAGAAGGACAGGAGGAAAATAGGGAACAGGAGAAGAAGAGAAAGAAGAAAAGGAAAAACAAAACAAAAACAATTAGCTTGAATTTATAAAATACACCTGGCCAAATCAAGGTAAAATATACAGAATGGAAAGGAAAAGAAGAAGAAAAGGAAGAAGGGAAAGAAGTAGAAAAAATCGGAAAAAAGTGAAAAGAATCACTCAGAGGAAATGTAAGATTTAATTACCCACTTTATACAGAAAGTCAAAAGTATAGAAATGTAATACATATTTGTTTTCTCATCTTATTTTCATTAATTGAAATACCAACATGGAAATAAGAAAAGTTATAAGGAATAGAAGAAAAAGAAAAAACGAAAGAAAAGAATAAACATTTTTTTTTCTTGTTAACCTTTTGGTAAAAATAAAATCTAGTGAAAATATTTAGTTCAAGAGTTTAATACAAATAAGTAACTTCTTGACATTTTATAATATCTAACATAGAATATTTTTTTAAACTTTAGACTGTGTGCGTGTTTGTGTTTACGCGTGTCAGTTTTACATGTATATTTTCCTGTATTAGATGTTCACACAAATAAAAGTATCTATTGCCACAATAGATACAGGATAAAAACACAAAGAAGAAGAAAAATAAATAAAAACACCACGTG